>NC_071985.2:32940000-33240000 GCF_028885655.2 Pongo abelii
ATTTTTTCCCCACATCTCACATTTCTCACAAGAATAATTTGGCAACCTTGTTAACCCTTTCTTTGCTTGATTGAATTAGATTTTCAAATTATTCATTTAAGGGCAAAGTTCGCCTTTACAAATGTGAAAAGTATTTCAGAACTCAGTGATCTGAAGACACCATTTGTTTTTCATCGGGGAAGTAGACTCTGTAAGGATGCTTTAATCAACTGATACTGAACATTAAACATCCTAAAAGGATAAATAATTTATTGTGATTTCTGTATAGTGCTAGATTCAGTGTAGTCACATGGAGTTCTTAGGATCTTAGTCATCAATTTTTTCCCCTCTTTGGGAAATATTGGCTTTTCCAGGCAAGATCAGAATTTTAAACAACCATCCCCCACACAGCACTAAGATAATACTTTTAATAGATGGCCTTCAGTGGTTGTTTGTTGAGTGAATGAATATATACCTGGATGAGACAATGAATAGAATAGTCAAGACTGTAATCTGTTGAAAGAAAGCCTTCTCTTGCTCAGCCTGAGGAGGAAAAATACACATTTTAAATCATAGATCTTTTCTAATAATTCCCATCTTCTAAGCTAGTATTAGAAATTATGTAGGGAAATTTAGAAAGAAATAGAGATTGTAGAAATGTGAGACTCTGAACAAATCATAGTTTCAAGCTTAGAGAAGTTCAAAAATAATTAATAGCTAATTTTATAACTCTAGTCTACATAGGTTTGCTATTATTATTATAATTACTCATATCTTTTGCTTCATTGCACAGACTCCATGCACATAGAAGATGTTGAAGCCGTTCAGAAGCTTCAGGATGTCTTACATGAGGCGCTGCAGGATTATGAAGCTGGCCAGCACATGGAAGACCCTCGTCGAGCTGGCAAGATGCTGATGACACTGCCACTCCTGAGGCAGACCTCTACCAAGGCCGTGCAGCATTTCTACAACATCAAACTAGAAGGCAAAGTCCCCATGCACAAACTTTTTTTGGAAATGTTGGAGGCCAAGGTCTGACTAAAAGCTCCCTGGGCCTTCCCATCCTTCACGTTGAAAAAGGGAAAATAAACCCAAGAGTGATGTCGAAGAAACTTAGAGTTTAGTTAACAACATCAAAAATCAACAGACTGCACTGATAATTTAGCAGCAAGACTATGAAGCAGCTTTCAGATTTCTCCATAGCTTCCTGATGAGTTTCTTTCTACTTTCTCTATCATCTTCTTTTCTCTTTCTTCCCACATTTCTCTTCCTCTTTATTTTTTCTCCTTTTCTTCTTTCACCTCCCTTATTTCTTTGCTTCTTTCATTCCTAGTTCCCATTCTCCTTTATTTTCTTCCCGTCTGCCTGCCTGCCTTCTTTCTTTTCTTTGCCTACTCTCGTTCCTCTCTTTTCTCATCCTCCCCGTTTTCTAAATTTGAAATAGCTTTAGTTGTAAAAAAAAAAAAAAAAAAAAATCCTCCCTTCCCCCTTTCCTTTCCCTTACTTTCCTTTTTCCCTTTCCTTTTTCCTTTCCTTTCCTTTCCTCTTGACCTTCTTTCCATCTTTCTTTTTCTTCCTTCTGCTGCTGAACTTTTAAAAGAGGTCTCTAACTGAAGAGAGATGGAAGCCAGCCCTGCCAAAGGATGGAGATCCATAATATGGATGCCAGTGAACTTATTGTGAACCATACCGTTCCCCATGACTAAGGAATCAAAGAAAGAGAACCAACGTTCCTAAAAGTACAGTGCAACATATACGAATTGACTGAGTGCGGTATTAGATTTCATGGGAGCAGCCTCTAATTAGACAACTTAAGCAACGTTGCATCGGCTGCTTCTTATCATTGCTTTTCCATCTAGATCAGTTACAGCCATTTGATTCCTTAATTGTTTTTTCAAGTCTTCCAGGTATTTGTTAGTTTAGCTACTATGTAACTTTTTCAGGGAATAGTTTAAGCTTTATTCATTCATGCAATACTAAAGAGAAATAAGAATACTGCAATTTTGTGCTGGCTTTGAACAATTACGAACAATAATGAAGGACAAATGAATCCTGAAGGAAGATTTTTAAAAATGTTTTGTTTCTTCTTACAAATGGAGATTTTTTTGTACCAGCTTTACCACTTTTCAGCCATTTATTAATATGGGAATTTAACTTACTCAAGCAATAGTTGAAGGGAAGGTGCATATTATCACGGATGCAATTTATGTTGTGTGCCAGTCTGGTCCCAAACATCAATTTCTTAACATGAGCTCCAGTTTACCTAAATGTTCACTGACACAAAGGATTAGATTACACCTACAGTGACTCTGAGTAGTCACATATATAAGCACTGCACATGAGATATAGATCCGTAGAATTATCAGGAGTGCACCTCTCTACTTGGGAGGTACAATTGCCATATGATTTCTAGCTGCCACGGTGGTTAGGAATGTGATACTGCCTGTTTGCAAAGTTACAGACCTTGTCTCAGAAGGAGCTGTGAGCCAGTATTCATTTAAGAGGCAATAAGGCAAATGCCAGAATTAAAAAAAAAAAATCATCAAAGACAGAAAACACCTGACCAAATTCTAAAACCTAATCCATATAAGTTTATTCATTTAGGAATGTTCATTTAAATTAATCTGCAGTTTTTACCAAGAGCTAAGCCAATATATGTGCTTTTCAACTAGTATTGTCACAGCATGAAAGTCAGTCAGATTCCAGACTGTTAAGAGGTGTAATCTAATGAAGAAATCAATTAGATGCCCCGAAATCTACAGTCGCTGAATAACCAATAAACAGTAACCTCCATCAAATGCTATACCAATGGACCAGTGTTAGTAGCTGCTCCCTGTACTATGTGAACAGTCTTATTCTATGTACACAGATGTAATTAAAATTGTAATCCTAACAAACAAAAGAAATGTAGTTCAGCTTTTCAATGTTTCATGTTTGCTGTGCTTTTCTGAATTTTATGTTGCATTCAAAGACTGTTGTCTTGTTCTTGTGGTGTTTGGATTCTTGTGGCGTGTGCTTTTAGACACAGGGTAGAATTAGAGACAATATTGGATGTACAATTCCTCAGGAGATTACAGTAGTATATTCTATTCCTTACCAGTAATAAGGTTCTTCCTAATAATAATTAAGAGATTGAAACTCCAAACAAGTATTCATTATGAACAGATACACATCAAAATCATAATAATATTTTCAAAACAAGGAATAATTTCTCTAATGGTTTATTATAGAATACCAATGTATAGCTTAGAAATAAAACTTTGAATATTTCAAGAATATAGATAAGTCTAATTTTTAAATGCTGTATATATGGCTTTCACTCAATCATCTCTCAGATGTTGTTATTAACTCGCTCTGTGTTGTTGCAAAACTTTTTGGTGCAGATTCGTTTCCAAAACTATTGCTACTTTGTGTGCTTTAAACAAAATACCTTGGGTTGATGAAACATCAACCCAGTGCTAGGAATACTGTGTATCTATCATTAGCTATATGGGACTATATTGTAGATTGTGGTTTCTCAGTAGAGAAGTGACTGTAGTGTGATTCTAGATAAATCCTCATTAGCAATTCATTCAGATGGTCAATAACTTGAAATTTATAGCTGTGATAGGAGTTCAGAAATTGGCACATCCCTTTAAAAATAATAACAGAAAATACAACTCCTGGGAAAAAAGGTGCTGATTCTATAAGATTATTTATATATGTAAGTGTTTAAAAAGATTATTTTCCAGAAAGTTTGTGCAGGGTTTAAGTTGCTACTATTCAACTACACTATATATAAATAAAATATATACAATATATACATTGTTTTCACTGTATCACATTAAAGTACTTGGGCTTCAGAAGTAAGAGCCAACCAACTGAAAACCTGAGATGGGGATATGTTCAAAGAACGAGATACGATTTTTTAGTTTTCAGTTTAAGTAACTCTCAGCATTACAAAAGAGTAAGTATCTCACAAATAGGAAATAAAACTAAAATGTAGATTTAAAAAGAACTGCACGGGCTTTAGGGTAAATGTTCATCTTAAACCTCACTAGAGGGAAGTCTTTTCAAGTTTCAAGCAAGACCATTTACTTAATGTGAAGTTTTGGAAAGTTATAAAGGTGTATGTTTTAGCCATATGATTTTAATTTTAATTTTGCTTCTTTTAGTTTTGTTCTTATTTAAAGCAATATGATTGTGTGACTCCTTGTAGTTACACTTGTGTTTCAATCAGATCAGATTGTTGTATTTATTCCACTATTTTGCATTTAAATGATAACATAAAAGATATAAAAAATTTAAAACTGCTATTTTTCTTATAGAAGAGAAAATGGGTGTTGGTGATTGTATTTTAATTATTTAAGCGTCTCTGTTTACCTGCCTAGGAAAACATTTTATGGCAGTCTTATGTGCAAAGATCGTAAAAGGACAAAAAATTTAAACTGCTTATAATAATCCAGGAGTTGCATTATAGCCAGTAGTAAAAATAATAATAATAATAATAAAACCATGTCTATAGCTGTAGATGGGCTTCACATCTGTAAAGCAATCAATTGTATATTTTTGTGATGTGTACCATACTGTGTGCTCCAGCAAATGTCCATTTGTGTAAATGTATTTATTTTATATTGTATATATTGTTAAATGCAAAAAGGAGATATGATTCTGTAACTCCAATCAGTTCAGATGTGTAACTCAAATTATTATGCCTTTCAGGATGATGGTAGAGCAATATTAAACAAGCTTCCACTTTTGACTGCTCTTTTGTATTGTGTTTCTTTTTTTTCCCCGCTAAAGAACCAAATTGATAAACACTGCCCTTTGTTATTTCCATTCAAAGAGTAACTCTGAGTACCTGTTCCCTAAAAATAAAGTCGGAGTTTAAATAAGTGCTATATAAAGGCTTGTCAGAATGAATTCTAGGGTGCCAAGAGACATTTTGCATATTTAAGAGTATGCAAAGTGTCTCATGGCACATTAGAATTCATTCTGACAAGCCTTTATATAGCTCTTATTTAATCTTAAAGCATCTCCACATCATCCTGCATTACTCAAAATCATCGCCTCTATGTCAATGTCATAACAGAAAACTCTCCCCCTATTTTAATATCATATTAAAACCTGCTAGAGATACCCATTATTTCCCTCTATCAACAATTAAATCATGCGCTTGCTCCGAGCTCTTTGGCAAGATGCAGGCTGTGTGGAGCAGCAGTAGAGCTGCTGACCAGATTTCCTGAATGAGAAGTCAACAAGCAGAGCTTAGAGATCCGTGTGAATTAGGAGGGGGAGCTGTCTTCGAATTCAAGAGGGTTAAATAGCACTGCTGACAGCAAATGGCCTCCTCTCGCCTTTTATACTCAGAGAGGTTACAGCCCTTGCTGCTCAGGGTCAAGTTGTAGCTTCCACTGGAGCCTCCTGGAGCCGTCACCGAAGTGCTAATGTGTGCTTTCTTGGCTTCTCTGCCTATCTTGAGGGTGTTTTGTCATTGTGTTTGCCCACCGTATTTCTCACCTTGCAGAGGTGGTTGGTTCTCCAGAGAAGCAAGCTGATCACACAAAGGCCACTAAACTGAATCGGTTTTAGGGGCACAAGATTACCTAAATGACTAAGATGCACTAGCGAACAAGATAGCTCTGTATTGTCTTTTTTATATTTTCATGTCCTTCGAGTGGCAACAGTTCAACATAAAATCTGACATGTTTTACTTTTGATATTTTTTAAGTACTTGGATGGGACTGAAACAATGCAAGATACAAACCTAAAAAGAAAAATCATGTCTGTAATCTTCTAAAGAGGTCCTCATTGTAAAATATGTTAGGCATAAACACACACACACACACACACACACACACACACACACACTTTAAAGAATTCCTGTTAGAACTGTCTTGCTGTTTTTGTAACTTAAAATTCTTACAGGACAACTTTTCTGATACTGACATATTTATCATGGATGCCACAGGTGTAAAAAAAATGAAGTAGGATTTTGACATTTCAGCATGTTGTGTTTGTAAATACATAAACAACAAGTACCTCTGACAAATGCATTATGTATTTGTTTTAAGGGATCACTTTTATTTTCACCAGTTGTTTATAAGTGATTTATTTTTAAGCCAGTGGTCCCCAAATTTGTCTGCATATTGAAATCACCTGGGGAGTGTCAAAATTCCTGCTCCTCATGTCCCACCCACAGAGATTGTGGTTTCATTGATCCAAGATGTGGCCTGGGTTTTGGAATGCTTACAAAAGATCTCTCCAGGTGATTCCAATATGAAGACAAGCTGGAGAAACACTTGCTTAAAATTTTTATACTTTTCTCAAATAAACCAAAAATAATGAGCTTTTTAATATTGGTTCTAAATTTTTGTTAGGGCTTCTTTTTAATAACAAGATGAAAGTACTTAACCTTTTTTTTCCTTACCAAACCAATGAAATGCACTTTGTTTTGACCTCCACAAAACATATGAAAAATATATTTTATTTGATGACTGCTAAGCCACATCTTCCTGTTATATCTCCATATAAAGATGGAGATGGATAGCTACTCAAAAACTTGTTTGCAGAATATCTCACAAACTCCCCCAATCCCCGCTTTTTAAATCCTACTCATTTGGCCCATTAATGTGCTTTAGAATTTATTTAGGTGGGATCCAAAAAACCTGTCTTTCCCTACTGACAAACAAAAGAGCAACAAAATTAGAAAATTTTCATTTCTTGGAAGGACTTCTCTTACCTATATTTTTCAAGTTGTTGATTTAGGTGAGAGGTAGAAACGAGATAGAATGCTTCATCCTTGGGCCTCTGCAAAACACTTTAGGTGCACTTTGCTTATTATAAAATTTAATTTGTGATTCACTTGTGGAAAAAAAAGAGAGCTACGCTTAAGGCTTTTGTTTCATCCACAATGGTCTACGTCCTGAATGGATAGCACCATAGACTAATAGATGAGAAAGTGTCGAAGTCAGTGCATCTGGACTTTTGAATCTCTAAATGTAGCTTCTCATGCCCCCTGGTAGTGTGGAAAAAAACAAAATGAAACATGTAGCAGTAGATGGATTGTGTACTGCATCTTATTGGGAAACAAATAGAAAAGAAAGGAATTTCAAAATATAATCCTACTTTCCCAGGAGTATTTGTCTTGTTCTTCATGAAGTTAAAGGTCTGAAATAATGTGACCATCAGGGGCTCAATGTTGCATGTCCATGCCAGTTGGTCCAAGGGCTTGTTATGATGGTAATGACCTACTGAAACGTGAGCTTGGATTGCACAATACAATCGCTACCAGCTCACCCGCCGGGAGAAATATTTTATTATTGTCAAATATCCTCCACAGAGATTTGTTTTGCATGTTTCTGTTTAAATTAAATTCAAAGCAGAACTGCATTACTATTTCTCTGGAGTATATTTCAGATAAACAGCTAGTCTCAAAATTTAGGATTCCTGGCTAGTTCAAATTTGTTTATTAGCAGAAAAATTACAATAGGTGACACCATAGCTGCAGGAATATTATGATTGCAGCAACACAAGAGATTTACATACTGAGTCTGTGGCCTAAAAGCAAGAACTCCCTTTTTCATTACAGACACCAGCCAGATTAATAATTAACCATTTCATCTATTGTACAATCTTAAAACGTACCAACATAGTCATGTATTGCCATAACATGTCACAGAATTTCAAACATGAGAAACTTTGCTCCAAGTAAGAAGTGTTTTTTGATTTAAGATCATAAACCAAAAGTGTATATGTGTGTACATTAAAAAAATACAGCATAATATATATTTAACAGTATTATTTTTTAAAAGAACTGAAAAGAGGCTGGGCACAGTGGCCCATGTCTGTAATCCTGTCACTTTGGGAGGCAGAGGTGGGAGGATTGGTTGACCCCAGAAGTTTAAGACTAGCCTGGGCAGCATAGTGAGACCCCATCCCCTAAGAAACTAAATTTAAAAACAAAAGCATTGAAAACAATGTCTTAGAGTATATGGAATTATTTGGATAATTTTGCCAGAAGTCCTATATCACAACTTTGATGAAGGATTCTGAAACAGGGAAGCTTTAGACTGCAAATTTTGTTACACGCAATCAAACGAGAAATGGACTTTACTGTGAGGAAAAAAAAAGTGTTTAGCATTGTGAAAATAATAGCGGCCTGTGTGTTTTGCAATGTGGTGAACTTTGGAGCGCTGATTTTAGGTACTGCAAACAAACTTTTGGGAGGGGTCGCTAAAAGGGCCTAACAGGAAAACATTTCAGACTAGCGGGAGCATTAAATCACACTATTCACACTCCAATTCAATCTGCCATTCTCAGTCGAATTTCACAGTTTTATCGGGAAGTGAAGAACTGTCTGCTATTTTAAAAAAGCACATAGAAAGCTAAAGTCATAAGAGCAATTTCCAAAGTGAAGTCTATAGCCATAAGGGTGTTAACTTTTTCCCTTAAAATATGGGATTTTATATCATTACGAATGAAGAATACTAGCAATTAATATTAAACACTATTTTGCAGGTATTTTTGTAATAATCTCTCAGAAATTCTTTATATCCACTAGACTTTTATTTTGCCTGGGTCTTTCTTTTGAAATCAAAATGAATTGGCCATCCCTAATGTACCAAATTTGTTCGTGCTTATAAATCAGAAGAAGATTTGTAGCCTATATTTTTAACTGTACATATAGAAAAAAAGCCACTTTCTCCACAGAAATAAGTAAGTAGTTCAGAGTAATTTCTGTGCTGATTATTAAGTAAATAGATGTTTAATATGAGTATGGTTTTACACACAAGGAATTCTTTGACACAGGACTTACTTGTTTGGGTTTAATAAGATTTGGTGGTGCTTAAATATACTGGGGAAAGTGATAAAGAGAAACAGTATGCCATACTGGTTACATGCATAAACTGAGTTTTTAATGTATAGGTTCAAAGCCAACTCTGCCACTAACTAGCTATGTGATGTTACTCCTAGTTAAGTATATTCTCCTTAGGTAAATGGGGATAAATATACTATCGAAGAGTTGTTATTAGGATTAAATTAGATAATTTAGGGAAATACTTTGTATCTATTTTAAAAGTTCAATATGTTGAAAATGTAATTTCTTTCTTCCTCTTTATGTGTTTTCCAAGACAGGCTAGATGACACTCCAGGATAATTTAATTTAAACTGGGAGAAAAGCCTTTAGGGCAGGGGAAAAACGCAGGTGTTTGGGATGCAGATGCATAGGAGGCTGCTTTGGGGAGCTTCTCTCGAGTGGGCATTAAAGTAGTATAGAATCAGGGTTGACCTGATGCACAATGCAGGTCCAGCCAGAAACCAATCGTGGGCCTAACTGTGTGCTGGACACTATGCTAAGTTCTTTAAATACATTATACAATTTAATATTCCCAATTTCTTTATGAGGGAAGTAACATTAAATCTTCATTTTATAGATGAAGAAAAGGAGTCTCAGAGAAGTTAAATAACTTGCTCAAGGACCAAATAATTAGTGCACAAGTCAGCTAAATTTGAATGCAGCTTGTCTAGTTCCTGAATCTAATATCTTAAAACACTAACCCTATATTTATCAGTTTCTTGAAACTGAATGATAGTACTTTTTAAAAAATCTTGAATAGGTAGAACACAGAGTGAATTAATTCTGTTGCTTAGATCAAGAAATACTATCTCATTCCCTCATGTCTCTTTCATTCTGCAATGTCTCCTTGTGAGTCCTTGAAAAATATATAATGTTGGTTTATGTAAGACTTTTAATATACAGAAATGGTGCTGTGTTGACTATCTTATTCTTTTTTTTTTTTATTTTTTACTCTACACTCGATTTTTAAGACTTATCTGTGTTGTAGGAGGAAATCTGCCACATAGTAAGCCATTGAAGGCATATATCATATTTTATCTATTCCCCTTGTGATGAACAATAAGATTGCTTTCAAAGCCTTAATACAATATGCAATGTTACAGTGAACATCTTTGGATGCTTTTCCTTATGGACCATTGTAATTGTTTTTCTGAAATATATGTCCAGGCATGGGGTTACTAGGTCACTGACCATTTATATATTTATTTTCACTACAGAAATTATCCTACAGAATTAGATTAGTTTGAACTCCCACTAGCAGTATATTTATTTCATTTCCCCTCAGCAGCATATACATTTTTTCTGTCTATTAAACTTTTTCTAATCTGGTTATTTTTAAAATAGTGCATTTTTGGTTAGATTTATATTTCTCTGAGCTTCTTTTCTTGCTTTTTGGACCTACTCTGTCTCTCCTTTCTGTGAATTTTGTATTTACACACTTTGTTTTTTTTTGTATTGGGTTTCCTACCATTTTTTTTGTTCATTTGCAGGAGTTCTTTGCATATTCTACATATTGATCCCTGTCACTTTCAGTTTTTGCAAATGTCTTTTCCTAGTCTGTCATGCATCTCATAACATTGACCTTTGCCTTTGTTGACTAAAAATTATTAACTTCAATAAAGTCAAATTCATCAATTTCATCCTATGGCTTCAGAGTTTAAAATATATTCTTTCTTTTTTATGCAATTATTTTTATAATTTAAATGTCACATTTTGGTCTTATTTAATCTAATTTGAATGTTTTTAATATATATAAGATTCTATTTATATCCCAATCTCTTTTTTCCACATCGATTTGTGATGTCACTTTGATACCATACAAAACTACCCTAGGTAAAGAAGTTTATTTTGTTTTTTTTTTTATTCTGTTCTTTGACAATTTATATGTCACTGCCATAATACCATATTATTTTATTACCATAGTGTTATAATTCATCTAAATATCTGATAGAGTGTATCCTGCACCCATGCCCACAAAACATAAGACAACACACTTTGCCTTGTTTCAAATTCCTAGTTACTTGGGAAATTTTATTCTTCCACTTGAAATTCAAAATCTTATTTTGAATTCTAAAACTGATCCTTTATAAATATTATTAGATTTTTAATGTAGCAATTAATTTGGAGAAAATTAACATTTTTGCGATTCAAATTCAATGAATGTTTATCTCTCCATTTATTCTTACATATTTAATTTCTTTAAGAGATATTTTTAAATTGTATCACCATAAAGTCTTTCTTTAACCAATTCCTAGATACTTCATAGATTTGTAGCTTTTGCAAATTACAAGTTATTTTTTATGTTAGTGTATTGTTTTGTTTTGTTTTGTTTTTGAACAGAGAAATGCTATTTCATTTTGTATATTGATCTTGTACTTAGAAACTTTGTTGAATTTCCTTATAATCATTTGTTTATAGTCATGGATTTTCTCAGTAAATAATCTATATTCCCTCTAATTCAGCTTGCAAACTGATCAGTTTACTTCTGAGTATATCTCTTTCTCCTTATTATAAATCCATTTATCTTATTATAGGCAGTTAGAGCAATCAACTCATGCATTTATCATTTTGACTATAAGCCATCTTTCCCAAGTCCATAAATGTGTTAGATTCCTTTTTTTATTCCAAGTTACTGCAGCCAAAACTGTTACAAATGGGTTGCTAGAATGTAGCACAGATTGCCTTCCCCACCCCCTCCCTCACCTTTGATAACATTCTTTTTCAGCTCTCCATAGATGTGTCTCCCACTGCCTTTGTCCCAAACCTACTTCCAGATATTTTAATTTTATGTTATGGCAGCACTCAACTTCAGATTTTTCTATCAGTCAGTTTTCGCTGCATAACAACCACAAAATCTCAGTGACTTATAAAAAAATAAAAAAGCACTGATTTCTTCTAGGTGATTGTTATGGCTAGACAGGGCTTGACTGAGTGTCTCTGTTTCACCCTGCAGGTCTGGATGGCTCAGGTCTTCTCCACTTATCTCTCTCTGGGGTCCAGACTGCTGAGGTGGCAGCTACTCAGAAGACAGTTTTATCATGATGATTGCAAAGGTACAAGAAAGCAAGTCTCAAGGCATAAATACATTTCAAGCCCATTGCTTGTCTCTTGTCTACCCACCTACCATTGGCCAAAGTCAGTCATGTAGCCAAGTCCAAAGCAGTTTTGTGGGATGAACTGCACATTTGCATGGCAGATATACAGAAAAGTAAGTAAATAGAAACAATAATTCATTATATCACAATTGCTTTGATAATTTCTATTCAATTTCCATTTTTTAAATGAATGTGTTCAAAGCTATACATTTCCCTTTACATACTGCTTTAGCAGTAGTCCACGAAATTTGACATGCAGTGCTTTTGCTGGCATTTAGTTCTAAGGATTCCACAATATTTCTTATGATGTTCTCTTTAATTGAGGACTTTTTAGCAACTTGATGTATGTGTATATATGTATATTCACAGAGACGTATTTAAAAGTATTTGTTAGCAATGATTTATAATTACATGTTGTTTATTTTCAGAGAATATAGTCTGTATGTGGTTGAGTCATGTAATTTTTAAAAAATTTCCTTTGTGGTTGAGTGTCTACCCAATTTTTGAGAAAGTTCCACTTGAGCTTAAAAAAACGTGAATATTCTGAGTGGTAGGTGAAGTACCTACTTTTAACGCATTGTTAATGTTATTTAAATATTTCCCAACTGCTTACTTTTTGTCCAGTTGATATCAGTTTCTAAGAGAAATGTCTCAATCACTAATGACAACTATTGATTTATTTCTGTCAATTGATTCTGCGTATTTGGGGGTTGTGTTATCAATGACATGTATGATCATTATCATCATGACATTTTAATATATCATTGTCTTTAAGAGTACATAATATCCTCTTTAAAACATTTTTAAACATAGCAAAGTGTATAAAACATAATTTGTTAATGAATTCTCATAAAGTTAACACTCATGACAGCATCATCCAAGTCAATAATCGAAACATTGTAAGCTTCAAAAGCATTATCTATTCCCCTTCCCCAAAACAAAGGTAACTGTGACGCATTTTTCCTTCTAAACACACATCCAAAATATCATAGTAGAAGTTTGTCTGCTTTTGACACCTCTATAATTTGAAATATACAGTGTATAATATTTTGAGACTGGCTTATTTAAATCAATATTACTTTTGAGAAATTCACCCATGTGCTTTGCAGTCATTTGCTTATCTTCATTGCTGTATTCTACTGTTCGTTTTACCAAATGATGGAATTTGGGTTGTATAGAATTTTTGCTCTTAACAAATAATGCTTCTGTGAATTTATTTGTTCCCACATAGCACATGGCCTAAATGTACATGCATTTGTTAATACATTCCTAAGAGTAGCATTGCTGTGTCATAAGGTCTATACACTTTTCAACTTCAACAGATAATCCTAAACTGTTTTCCGAGGTGGTTGTACCAATATACTTTTCTAAGAAGAGCGTGGGAGAGCTTTTTAAAAGTTTGAATTTTATTGCATATTTTAAATTTTTAATTATTCTGATGACTGTGTAGTGGTATTTCATAAAAGTGTTCATTTTCGTTTTCTTGAGGACTAATAATATTGAACACTATTTTATACATTTATTAGCCGTTTGGATATCTTTTTTATGAAGTTTCTGTTTAAGTAAATTGCCCTTTCAAATTTCTGGTGATCTGTACTTACTGATTTGTAGATTTTTTAATTTATTCTGGGTATGATCCAGTTATAAGAAAATAACTTCTCTAACTCTGTCTTGAATTTTTACTCTCTTAATGGTCTCTTTTAATGAAGTTCTTTTTATTTTTATGGTTATTAACCACTTTTTTCTTTTTTTATTATTATTATACTTTAAGTTTTAGGGTACATGTGCACAATGTGCAGGTTAGTTACATATGTATACATGTGCCATGCTGGTGTGCTGCACCCATTAACTCGCCATTTAGCATTAGGTATATCTCCTAATGCTATCCCTCCCCCTCCCCCCACCCCACAACAGTCCCCAGAGTGTGATGTTCCCCTTCCTGGGTCCACGTGTTCTCATTGTTCAATTCCCATCTATGAATGAGAACATGCCGTGTTTGGTTTTTTGTCCTTGCGATAGTTTACTGAGAATGATGTTCTTAATTTTAACATGATCCAAGTTATCAATCCTTTTCTCTACAGTTTGTGCTTTAATTCTGTTTGAGAAATACTTTCCTTCTTTGAGGTTAAAAATACTGTCAAGGCTGGGCGGTGGCTCACGCTTGTTATCCCAGCACTTTGGGAGGCCGAGGTGGGTGGATCACGAGGTCAGACGATTGAGACCCTCCTGGCCAACATGGTGAAACCCCATCTCTACTAAAAATACAAATTTAGCCAGATGTGGTGGTGCATGCCCATAGTCCCAGCTATTCAGAAGGCTGAAGCAGGGGAGTCACTTGAAGCCGGGAGGCAGAGTTTGCATTGAGCCCAGATGGCGGCACTGCACTCTGGCCTGGAGACGGAGGGAGACTCCGTCCCCCAAAAAAACAAACAAGAAACTGTAAATCATTATTTTCTAAAGGTTTCACTGTTTTACTTTTCTCTTTTAAAAAATCAAATGAGCTGGAATTCACTCTTGTGTGTGATATAAAATGGAGGTTAAGTATTATATCTCTTTGTTTCTCTATAGGGACATCCAGTTGTCTAAATACCCTTTGTTGAAAAGACTGACCTTTCTCCACAGCTCGAAAGTGTTGCCTTTGCAATATACGGGTCTTTTTTCTGGCTCTCTTTTTCTGTTCTATTCGTTCAACAATCTTTGTATCAATGCTACACATTCTTAACTACTTCCTAAAATACTTACAAGGCTTGATATCTGACAGAGCAGTTGCACTTTACTGTTGTCTTTCCCCTAAGTATCTTGGCTTTAGCATTTCTATATAAAATATAGAATCATCTTGTCAATTACACACACACACAGACACACACCTGTTAATATTTTAATTAAGATAGCATTGATTCTATAGATCAATGTGTAGATTTACATCTATGTTACATTGAGACTTCTTATTAACGAGCATGTTATCTCCCACACTTTATTTAGGTCTTCTTGAAATTTTTGATGCTTTTATAAAATAGCATCTTAAAATTATTTTGAGTTTTTACAACATACCATAAATATAAATAATTTGCTGCTATTATAAAGGGAAACTATCTTTAGCTAATTTTAAATTTTTCATGTTCTGCTTTTTGCTGATATATAGAATTAAAATTGATTTTACATATTGATTTTGCATCCACCAACTTGGATAAACTTGCCTATTAATTCTAATAATTTATCTGTGGGTTCTTTGGAAATTTTTTACACACACAAACGTATTATTCACACATAATTATTGCTTTATTTCTTCCCTCTCAACTCTTTAACTTTTGGTTCTTATTTTTGTATTATTGCACCGGTGAAGACCACTAGCTCATGTTGAATAGAAATGGTGACAAGGCTGGGTGTGGTGGCTCATGCCTGTAATCCCAGCACTTTGGGAGGCCGAGACAGGTGGATCATGAGGTCAAGAGATGGAGACCATCCTGGCCAACATAGTGAAACTCCGTCTCTACTAAAACTACAAAAATTAGCTGGGTGTGGTGGCACGTGCCTGTAGTCCCAGCTACTTGGGAGGCTGAGGCAGGAGAATCGTTTGAACCCGTGAGGTGGAGGTTGCAGTGAGCCAAGATTGCGCCACTGCACTCCAGCCTGATGACAGAGTGAGACTCCATCTCAAAAAAAAAAAAAAAAAAAGAAAGAAAAGTGACAAGAGGTAACTTTGCCTTATTTTCTACCCAAAAGAAAATGCTTTTAGTTTTTACCATTACGTTTGATATGACTTCCTTATACACATCATTTAATAGACTAAGGATTTTCCCTTCTTTTCCACTGGTTTCTAAGAATTTTTATATTGGCATGAACTTTGAAATTTTTGTTGTCATTGTTGAGACAGAGTTTCACTCTTGTAGCCCAGGATGGAGTGCAGTGGCACCATCTTGGCTCATTGCAACCTCCTCCTCCCAGGTTCAAGTGATTCTCTTGCCTCAGCCTCCTGAGAAGCAGGGATTAGAGGTGCCACCACCATGCACAGCTAATTTTTGTATTTTTAGTAGAGACAGAGTTTCACCATGTTGGCCAGGCTGGTCTTCAACTCCTGACCTCAGGTGATCTGCCTGCCTCAGCCTTCCAATGTGCTGGGATTATAGGCGTGAGCCACCGCACCCAGCCAGACTTCGAATTTTATTAAAAATAGTTTTCTTGCATCTATTGAGCTATTCTATTATTTTTCTTCTTTAATCTGGTAATGTAACCACTTACTTTGATTGCTATTTTAAAGTAGAATTGATTTTGCATTCCTAAAAAAAAAAATCTAATTTTAACATAGTGTATTAATCTCTTTATATACTGCCAGATTTGGCTTGCTTTTTACTTTTTAAAAGATTTTTTCTATCTCTGTTTATAGATAAGAAAATACTACAATTTTCTCCTTTTATAAGATGATTTCAGGCTTTGATATTTGTAAAGTTATTACAAAACAATTTGGGAGAACAGTACTTCTAACTTTTTTCTTTGAATCAATTCATAGGAGATGGTGTTCTTTGGAAAATGTGTGGTAAAATTTGTCAGGGAAGTGGTTTGGGCCTGATATTTTCTCTAGATAAAAGTACTGATTTAATATTATATTGTTGAAACAATTATAACACAATTCAAATTGTGTATCTCTTGATTTTTTAACAAAACACGCCAATTAAAATATGCATTACCTCACATACTTATCTGTGTGTGTGGTGAGAATCCTTAAAGTCTATTCTCATAGCAGTTTTCAAGAATACAATACGTTGTAATTAGCTATGGTCACCATGTTGCACAATAGATCTCTTGAACTTATTTCTTCAGGCTAACTGAAATTTTGTAGCCTGTGACCAACCTCCTTCCACATCTCCCTTCCAGCCTAGGTAATTACTGTTCTACTCTCTAATTCCAAGTTCAACTTTTGAAGATGCTACATGTAAGTGAGATCATGTGGTATTTGTTTTTTTGTGCCTGGCTTATTTTACTTTACATAATGTCCTTCAGCTTCATGTATGTTGTCCAAAATGACAGGATTTGCTTCATTTTTTAAGGCTGAATAATATTCTACTGTGTAGATATACTATCTTTTCTTTATCCACTCATCCATTGATGAACACTTTGGTTGATTCTATATCTTAGATATTGTGAATAATGATGCAATAAGCATGCAGGTGCAGATATCTCTTTGACATACTGATATCATTTCCTTTGTATATATACCTGGTAGTGGCATTGCTGGATCATATGGAAGTTCTATATTTAATCTTTTTAGTGACTTCCATAATGTTTGTACTAATTTATATTCCCACTAACATTGTGCAAAAGTTCCTTTGTCTCTACATCCTCTCCAACATTTGTTATCTTTTGTCTTTTCGAATAGTAGTCATTTTTAACTGGTGTGAATTGACGTGTCATTGTGGTTTTAATTTGCATCTCTGATAATTAGTGATTTTGAGCATTTCTTCACATATTTGTATATCTTCTTTTGAAAAATGTCTATTCATTTGCTGTGCAGAAGCTCTTTAGTTTAATTAGATCCCATTTGTCAATTTTGGCTTTTGTTGCCATTGCTTTTGGTGTTTTAGACATGAAGTCCTTGCCCATGCCTATGTCCTGAATGGTATTGCCTAGGTTTTCTTCTAGGGTTTTTATGGTTTTAGGTCTAACATTTAAGTCTTTAATCCATCTTGAATTGATTTTTGTATAAGGTGTAAGGAAGGGATCCAGTTTTAGCTTTCTGCATATGGCTAGCCAGTTTTCCCAGCACCATTTATTAAATAGGGAATCCTTTCCCCATTTCTTGTTTTTGTCAGGTTTGTCAAAGATCAGATAGTTGTAGATATGTGGCATTATTTCTGATGGCTCTGTTCTGTTCCATTGATCTATATCTCTGTTTTGGTACCAGTACCATGCTGTTTTGGTTACTGTAGCCTTGTAGTATAGTTTGAAGTCAGGTAGTGTGATGCCTCCAGCTTTGTTCTTTTGGCTTAGGATTGACTTGGCGATGCAGGCTCTTTTTTGGTTCCATATGAACTTTAAAGTAGTTTTTTCCAATTCTGTGAAGAAAGTCATTGGTAACCTGATGGGGATGGCATTGAATCTGTAAATTACCTTGGGAAGGATGGCCATTTTCATGATATTGATTCTTCCTACCCATGAGCATGGAATGTTCTTCCATTTCTTTGTATCCTCTTTTATTTCCTTGAGCAGTGGTTTGTAGTTCTCCTTGAAGAGGTCCTTCACATCCCTTGTAAGTTGGATTCCTAGGTATTTTATTCTCTTTGAAGCAATTGTGAATGGGAGTTCACTCATGATTTGGCTCTCTGTTTGTCTGTTATTGATGTATAAGAATGCTTGTGATTTTTGTACATTGATTTTGTATCCTGAGACTTTGCTGAAGTTGCTTATCAGCTTAAGGAGATTTTGGGCTGAGACAATGGGGTTTTCTAGATATACTATCATGTCATCTGCAAACAGGGACAATTTGACTTCCTCTTTTCCTAATTGAATACCCTTGATTTCCTTCTCTTGCCTAATTGCCCTGGCCAGAACTTCCAACACTATGTTGAATAGAAGTGGTGAGAGAGGGCATCCCTGTCTTGTGCCAGTTTTCAACGGGAATGCTTCCAGTTTTTGCCCATTCAGTATGATATTGGCTGTGGGTTTGTCATAAATAGCTCTTATTATTTTGAGATACGACCCATCAATACCTAATTTATTGAGAGTTTTTAGCATGAAGGGTTGTTGAATTTTGTCAAAGGCCTTTTCTGCATCTATTGAGATAATCATGTGGTTTTTGACTTTGGTTCTGTTTATATGCTGGATTACATTTATTGATTTGCGTATATTGAACCAGCCTTGCATCCCAGGGATGAAGCCCACTTGATCATGGTGGATAAGCTGTTTGATGTGCTGCTGGATTCTGTTTGCCAGTATTTTATTGAGGATTTTTGCATCAGTGTTCATCAAGGATATTGGTCTAAAATTCTCTTTTTTTGTTGTGTCTCTGCCAGGCTTTGGTATCAGGATGATGCTGGCCTCATAAAATGAGTTAGGGAGGATTCCCTCTTTTTCTATTGATTGGAATAGTTTCAGAAGGAATGGTACCAGCTCCTCCTTGTACCTCTGGTAGAATTCGGCTGTGAATCCATCTGGTCCTGGACTTTTTTTGGTTGGTAAGCTATTGATTATTGCCACAATTTCAGCTCCTGTTATTGGTCTATTCAGAGCTTCAACTTCTTCCTGGTTTAGTCTTGGGAGGGTGTATGTGTTGAGGAATTTATCCATTTCTTCTAGATTTTCTAGTTTATTTGTGTAGAGGTGTTTGTAATATTCTCTGATGGTAGTTTGTATTTCTGTGGGATCGGTGGTGATATCCCCTTTATCATTTTTTATTGCATCTATTTGATTCTTCTCTCTTTTTTTCTTTATTAATCTTGCTAGTGGTCTATCAATTTTGTTGATCCTTTCAAAAAACCAGCTCCTGGATTCATTTATTTTTTGAAGGGTTTTTTGCATCTCTATTTCCTTCAGTTCTGCTCTGATTTTAGTTATTTCTTGCCTTCTGCTAGCTTTTGAATGTGTTTGCTCTTGCTTTTCTAGTTCTTTTAATTGTGATGTTAGGGTGTCAATTTTGGATCTTTCCTGCTTTCTCTTGTGGGCATTTAGTGCTATAAATTTCCCTCTACACACTGCTTTGAATGCATCCCAGAGATTCTAGTATGTTGTGTCTTGGTTCTCGTTGGTTTCAAAGAACATCTTTATTTCTGCCTTCATTTCATTATGTACCCAGTAGTCATTCAGGAGCAGGTTGTTCAGTTTCCACGTAGTTGAGCGGTTTTGAGTGAGATTCTTAATTCTGAGTTCTAGCTTGATTGCACTGTGATCTGAGAGATAGTTTGGTATAATTTCTGTTCTTTTACACTTATTGAGGAGAGCTTTACTTCCAAGTATGTGGTCAATTTTGGAATAGGTGTGGTGTGGTGCTGAAAAAAATGTATATTCTGTTGATTTGGGGTGGAGAGTTCTGTAGATGTCTATTAGGTCTGCTTGGTGCAGAGCTGAGTTCAATTCCTGGGTATCCTTGTTGATTTGTTGATTTTCTGTTTCGTTGATCTGTCTAATGTTGACAGTGGGGTGTTAAAGTCTCCCATTATTAATGTGTGGGAGTCTAAGTCTCTTTGTAGGTCACTCAGGACTTGCTTTATGAATCTGGGTGCTCCTGTATTGGGTGCATATATATTTAGGATAGTTAGCTCTTCTTGTTGAATTAATCCCTTTACCATTATGTAATGGCCTTCTTTGTCTCTTTTGATCTTTGTTGGTTTAAAGTCTGTTTTATCAGAGACTAGGATTGCAACCCCTGCCTTTTTTTGTTTTCCATTTGCTTGGTAGATCTTCCTCCATCCTTTTATTTTGAGCCTATGTGTGTCTCTGCACGTGAGATGGGTTTCCTGAATACAGCACACTGATGGGTCTTGAGTCTTTATCCAATTTGCCAGTCTGTGCCTTTTAATTGGAGCATTTAGTCCATTTACATTTAAAGTTAATATTGTTATGTGTGAATCTGATCCTGTCATTATGATGTTAGCTGGTTATTTTGCTCGTTAGTTGATGCAGTCTCTTCTGAGTGAACAGGCAACCTACAAAATGGGAGAAAATTTTCGCAACCTACTCATCTGACAAAGGGCTAATATCCAGAATCTACAATGAACTCCAACAAATTTACAAGAAAAAAACAAACAACCCCATCAAAAAGTGAGCGAAGGACATGAACAGACACTTCTCAAAAGAAGACATTTATGCAGCCAAAAAACACATGAAAAAATGCTCACCATCACTGGCCATCAGAGAAATGCAAATCAAAACCACAATGAGATACCATCTCACACCAGTTAGAATGGCAATCATTAAAAAGTCAGGAAACAACAGGTGCTGGAGAGGATGTGGAGAAATAGGAACACTTTTACACTGTTGGTGGGACTGTAAACTAGTTCAACCCTTGTGGAAGTCAGTGTGGCAATTCCTCAGGGATCTAGAACTAGAAATTCCATTTGACCCAGCCATCCCATTACTGGGTATATACCCAAAGGACTATAAATCATGCTGCTATAAAGACACATGCACACGTATGTTTATTGCGGCATTATTCACAATAGCAAAGACTTGGAACCAAGCCAAATGTCCAACAATGATAGACTGGATTAAGAAAATGTGGCACATATACACCATGGAATACTATGCAGCCATAAAAAATGATGAGTTCATGTCCTTTGTAGGGACATGGACGAAATTGGAAATCATCATTCTCAGTAAACTATCGCAAGAACAAAAAACCAAACACCGCATATTCTCACTCATAGGTGGGAATTGAACAATGAGAACACATGGACACAGGAAGGGGAACATCACACTTCGGGGACTGTTGTGGGGTGGGGGGAGGGGGGAGGGATAGCATTGGGAGATACACCTAATGCTAGATGACGAGTTGGTGGGTGCAGCGCACCAGCATGGCACATGTATACATATGTAACTTACCTGCACGTTGCGCACATGTACCATAGAGCCTAAAGTATAATAATAATAATAATAATAATAAAAAGAAAAAAAAAAAGAAAAATGTCTATTCAGATCCTTTGCCTTTTTTTAGTGAAAATACAGAGAATTATCACAAAGTGAAAAGTACACACTCCAGAAAGGGGAGTAAGGGAGTTTGGAGTTTCTATCGTTATGGGTTTGTTTAACCAAGGGGTGGAATATCCATGAGGATTCCTGAAGAAAGTGGAGATTTCTCAGAACTGTGGTGCCATCTGTTTTTACACCAAATATGGATGCTCCCAGAACTGACATAGCACTGGTGGGTGTGTAATTTAGTATGCTAATAAGCATATAATGAGGTTATAGGTGAAACCTAGGTCAAATCCATCACCATGTTGGGTTCAGTCTGTCTTAGCCAGCTTGGTCCACACCCCGGTTTTCAGGGTCTTATCAGCCTCTTGCTTATGCAACTGCTTTAAGTTTCCTTTTGCTAGTAATGTGCAATTGCTACCTGGCATTTTCTATTCCGCTGCAACCATCCTGTATTGTTCCTATCTCATTTTCCTCCTTCGGAGATTTCCATTCCTTTTCTTAACAGTTGAAGAGGGAGGAGGTAAGTCTTCTGTATCTTCTTCCTGTTGATTAGGGATGTTGGTCCTGCCTAGTGAGGACATGGAATTCTCTGGTTGCCTACTTTAAAAGTCCCATGGGTGGGTCATTAGGAGAGTGAATCTGAGGCAGAGATTGGTTGGCATGCTTGCATGACCAATATTTTGACATGAAACTGTTGCAACCTAGAAGACAAACTTTAAAAGGTTAAACAAGCAAGGACCAAAGTTTAGTAGTAATGATGTAGCTATTAAAGGTCCCAGGAAAGGTAGGAACCATGTCACAGTTGGTAGATATTATTTGATGGAATCCCAGATGGTTTGAGTGGTGGGGTTATCGAAATTATGTAGCCATGTAGCCTGCTGTTAAATCTTTTGAACTTGAAGTTTAACCAATCGTGAATTATTAATATAAGAACAACTGGTGTGGTTTATTACTGCACAAACCTCTCTTTGTTCAGCTAGAAGCTAAAGTCTCTTGTTCTTTCCCTGACCATTTCAGTGGTTCATGCTCTGGCCGTGTTAGGATCTCATACAATGGATTAGCAATGAGCCCAAATCCTAGGATCCAAATCCTGCAAAATCCTGTCCTAACCAGAAAAGTTCTGAGTTTCTTCTTCATTTGTGGAGGTAACCTTTTCTGTTGTTGTTCAATGGACAAGGTATGGTTACCTGGACTTAGAAGGTACCCCAGATATTTTAGTTATGGTTTATAAATCTAGGCCTTGGATGGAGAGACTTGATACCCTCTTTTTCCCAGGAAGTTTAGGACTTGAGTGGCATTCTTATCTGAATCCTCTTTAATGGGACTGCATTATAGGGATGTCATTCACGTATTGCAGTATGGCTCCCCTTTCTAGCTATATCTACCTTATTTCTTGTGCCAAGGCATTTCTGAACAAGTGAGGGCTATCCCTAAAGCCCAGAGGCAGTATAGTCCAGGTATACTGCTGGCTAATATAGTTCCAGGATTAGTCTGCTTAAAAGCAAACAAATATTAAGGGTCAGGGTGCAAAGGGATTCAAAATGAAAGCACCCTTGAGATCTAGTATCATGAACCAATTGTTGTCTCCCAGTATTTGGGTAAGTATGGCATAAGTATTTGGCACTATAGGATGTAAGGGAATTAATGCCTCATTAATGGCTCATAAGTCTTGAACTAGACAATATTCCCGATTTGGATTTTGGATAGGGAGGACAGGAGTATTACAAGGAGAGTGACATGGAACCAGGAGGCCATGTTTTAAAAACTTCTCAAATAGAGAGTGTAGACCTTGCCTGACTTCTGGTTTGAGAGGATATTGATGGTTGTGTGGGAAATTATTTTTGTCTTTTAAAGAGACAATCACTGTCTGAGAGTGTATTGCTTTGTCAGAGGTTTCTTGGTCTCACACTTGAGGGTCTACTTGAGACATTATTTTGAGGGAGATCTCCTGTTTTTCTGAAGTTGACATAGAAAAAAGAAGCATTGCTAATAAGGGGGGCATTGCTAATAAGGGGGGCTCCCAAGGGCCTGATAAACGTAAAATGACTCAGAGGGTGGCTAGGAAGTTCTGTCCCAATAAAAAAGGAAGACACTGGCATAACTAGAAACTTGTGTCCATTACCATATAGTTTTCTAACCTGCAGCTGAGGGGTAAAGTAAAGCATTCCTGGGGGTGCCATTGACACCTGTAACAGTGCAGCTTTTGGAGGGATAAGGGCCCAGAGTGGCTGTTTAAGACAGAGTAACCAGCCCCCAGGTCAATTAAGAAATTAATATTCTTACCTACCAGGTCAAGAGTGACCCAAGACTCCTCAGTTGTGATGACCATGTCTTTGATGGGAGCTACCAGGAACCTCAGGCCCCTTCAGTCCTCAGTTTTGGCCATTATAGCATCAGGTGTCCTCCTCTCCCTTTGGAGCTGAGAACAATCCCTTTTCCAGTAGCCCTCCTGGCTTGCAGTGAGGACAGGGTCCAGGTAGGCTCCCCTGGCTGGGACAGTTCTTGCTCCAATGTCTTGGCTTCCTGCACTTGAAGTAGCAACTACAGGTTTGCTGGAAGCATCCTCCTGGGTGACCCTGAGGTTGCAGGGCACTGCTTACAGCAACTGCTATCATTTGGGCTGGCTGTCTAGCCCAATGTTTGATACACTGGGTCAAACTTTCAGACTCTTCAACCCTGTTCCTATTATTGAATATCCCAAAAGCCACAACAAACATTTGATTAATAGGCATTTGGGGTCCCAAAGCCAATTTCTGTCATTTTCTCCTGATGTTGGGTGCTGACTGGCTACTAAAGTGTTTCCCTAGTAAAATTTGTCCAGTACCAATACTGAGGTCAATGTTAGTATATTTTCCTAGGGTCACTACAAGGCATCCCTGGAACAAAGCTGGGTTTTCATCCTTTCCTTATTTCTCTTATTTTATCACAGTTTACAGGCTTAGTGGTACATTTTTCCATTCCCTTCCCTAAACAAGCCACCATATGGTTCCTTATTCTTAGATAAGCCGGGCACTGTTGGTAGCTCCAGATAGGGTCATTGTTAGGCACAGATGTGGCTCCTGCAGTGTATTTTTTCAGAATCCCCTGCTGACAAGCTGCCAGCATAAGCCTGGGACTCTACCCAAATATGCTGCTTTGCCTCATGGATACAAGACAAGGACAAGATAATATGAATATCTCCCCAAGTTAACTCAAGTGAGAGTGAGAGTCCAAAATTCCTCCATGAATTTAGTAGGGTTATCTGAAAACCGGCCCAGCCTCTGTCTGCATTGTGCTAGATCAGACACTGAAAAAGGTACATATACCTGGATGGCCAGCATCCCCATTTGCCACCTTCCTAAATGGGCATAACTTAGAATAGTCAGGAAGGTAGAAAATGCCAGTGCTGATGACCCTGGCAGGGCTCTGTTCCTTTAGTAGGGAAGGTCATATAGGTTGGTAAGGAGGTGGCATAGCAGGAGTCTGGGTGCTGAAGATGGTGGAACTAGCAGAAGACTGGGAAGTCGAAGGTTGGATAAGAAGGAGGAGCTGGGTGTGCAGGAAGTGGGTCTGGGTTAGGAGGTGTGAGAAGGCTCTGGGGAGGTACATTTTTCAAAAGGGGATCATCTAGGATACCTAGTTCCCCATTTAGTTCCCCTAAAGTGGTATGAGCATAACGAAGGTGGCAATTTCCATGACAGTCAGAGCTCTGATGATGAGTCATGAAGGTCTGTACATATGATATTTCAGTCCATTTCTCTCAACATTTTTAAAAAGATCTAATTGCAAGATGGTATTAAAAATTAAGGGTCCTGTTATCTGGCCATTGCACCCCATTTTCTAAATTACAGTTACCCATACCCTTGACTTGTCCTTGGCATGACCAAATGCTGATGGTCCTAAAATGGGAGTGATGATGCTCCTGGCTGGTTCACCATGAAGATAATGCTGGTGGATTTGTGGGGGGTGGTCCCCAAATGTGGGTGGGACCTTGACCCCAGCCAGTATCCAGGCTTTTGACAACTTCTGAAGAAAGAATTCAAGAATGAGTCAGAAAACAGCGAAAGTATGGAGATTTATTACAAAGTGAAAAGCACATGCTCAAGAAAGGGGAGTGTGTGTGTATGTGTGTGTGTGTGTGTGTGTGTGTGTACTCAAGAGAGTCACTTCTTTGCCGATTTTTAAATTGTGTTATTTGTTTTCTTCCTATTGAGTTTTTTGGGTTTCTTATATATTTTAGATACTAACTGCTGATGAGACATACAGCTTGCAAATATTTTCTCTCTTCCTGTAGATCTCTTCACTCAGTTGATTGTTTCCTCGGCTGTGCAGAAGCTTTTTAGTTTCACGTAATCCCGTTAGTCTATTTTTGCTTTTGTTGTCTCTGCTTTTGGGTTGATATCCAAAAAATCACTGCTGATATGAACCTCATGGAGTTTTTCACCTAGGTTTTCTTCTTGTAGCTTTACAGCTTCAGGTCTTAGTTTAAAGACTTTAATCCATTTTGAGTTGATCTTTGTATATGGTGTAATGTAAGGGTTTAACTTCATTCCTCTGCATGTGGATATCTACTGGACTCAACACAATTTATTGAAGAGACTCTCCTTTCCCAATTGTGTATTCTTGGTGTCTTTGTCAAAAATCAATTAACCTTATTTACATGTATTTGTTTCTGGGCTCTTTATTCCTTTCCATTGGTCTATGTGCCAGTACCATGCTGTTTTTGATTACCTCAGTTATTTAGTATATTTTAGGGCCAGGTAGTGTGATGCCTTTGAGTTTGCTATTTTTGCTCAAGATTGCTTTGGCTATTCAGGGTCTTTTGTGGTTCCACACAAATTGTAGGATTTTTTTTTTTGAAAAATATCATTGGTATTTTGATAGGGATTACATTGACTCTGTAGATTATTTGGGGTAGTATGAACATTTAAAACATATTAATTCTTCCAATCCAAGAACAAAGATATCTTTCCATCTTCTTCAGTTTATTTCATCAAAGTGTTATGGTTTTCAGTGTGTAGGCCTTTCACCCCGTTGGTTAAATTTATTTGAAATATGTTTTTCCATGGAATTGTTTTCTTGGATTTTTTTTTTTTTTTTTTTGAGACAGTTTCTCACTCTGTCACCCAAGCTGAAGTACAGTGGCATGATCACAGCTCACTGCAGCCTCGGCCTTCTGGGCGCAATTGATCCTCCCACTTTGGCCTCCTGTGTAGCTGGACTACAGGCGTGTGCCACCATGCCCCGCTAATTTTTATATTTTTTGTAGAGATGGGGTCTTGCTATGTTGCCCAGGCTGGTCTCAAAATCCTGGGCTCAAGTGATCAGCCCAACTCAGCCTCCCAAAGAACTGGGATTACAAGCATGAGCCACCATGCCTGGTTTGATATCTTTTGTGGATAGTTAGTGGTTAGTATATAGAAATGCTACTGATTTTTGTATGTTTATTTTATATCCTGCAACTTTACTAACTCATGTATTAGTTCTAATAGTTTTTAGTGGTGTCTTTAGGGTTTTCTATAGGTAAGATCATGCCACCTACAAATAGGAAAAATTTGACTTCTTTCCAATTTGGATACCTATTATTTCTTCTACTTGCTGAATTGTGACTTCTAACACTATGTTGAATAGAAGTGTCAAGAGTGGACATTCTTGTTATGTTCCTGATCTCAGAGAAAAAAACTCCACTTTTCACCATGGGGTATGATGTTAGCTGTGGGTTTGTCATATGTGGCCTTTATTGTGTTGCAGTATATTCCTTCCATAAGTAATTTGTTTTATAGTTTTTAGTCATGAAAGGATGGTAAATTTTATCAAATGCATTTGTTCCTCTACTGAGAGGATCATATGTTTTTGTCCTTCATTCTGTTAATGTAGTTTATCACATTTACACATTTGTGTGCATTGAACTACCCTCACATCCCTGGGATAAATCCCACTCGATGGTCGTGAATGATCCTTTCAATGTGTTGTTGAATTCTGTTTTTCAGTATTTTGTCGAGAATTCTTACATCTGTGTTCATCAGGGATATTGGCTTGTAATTTTCTTGTAAGGTTCATGTCTGGCTTTGGTATCAGGGTATTTTATCTATTATTATATCACATTCATTAGTTGGTATTTTTGTAAGAATTTGTCTGTTTTGTCTAAGTTTTCAAATTTATTGGCATAAAATTGTTCATAGTTTTCTCTAGTTAATGTCTTAGTGACTTCAGGGTCTATAGTAGTGTGGTTATTTTAGTTTTCTGCGGCTGCTGAAACAAATCACCACAAAGTTGGTAGCTTAAAACAACAGGAGTTTATTTTCTTACAGTGATGGAGGCCAGAAGTCTGAAATAAACTTTGCCAGTTTAAAATCAAACTGTTGACAATACTGTGTTCTTTCCAGAGGCTCTAGAGCACGGGTCCCTACCCCTAGGCCATGGGCCAGTACCGGTCAATGTCCTGTTAGGAATTGGGCTGCACGGAAGTGAGCGGTGGGCGAGCGAGCATTACCGCCTGAGCTCCACCTCCCATCACATCATAGGATAATGAGCCCTATTGTGAATTGCACATGCAGGGATCTAGATTGCATGCTCCTTATGAGAATCTAACTATGCCTAACGATCTGAGGTGGAACAATTTCATTCCCAAACCATCCCCCACCCCCCTGCCCAACACATCCATGGAAAAATTGTCTTCCACAAAACCAATCCCTGGTGCCAAAAAGGTTGTGGGCCACTGCTCTAGAGAATCATCCACAACTTGTCTTTTCCTAATTATGGTGGCAGCCAGCATCCCTTGCATTGTGGCCATATTAATTCAATCTTCAAGGCCAGTATCTTCAAATTTCTCTCTGCTCCATCTTCACATGGCTTCACCTTTGTTCATGTGTGATATCTCCCTCTGCCTCCTTCTTATAAAGATATTTATGATAGCACTTAGGCACTAGGCTAGTCTAATATGGCCCTCCCAACTCAAAATTCTTAATTTAATCACATCTGCAAAGATCCTTTTCCCAATTAAAGTTACATTTTCAGGTTCCCAGGACTAGGACCTCATGTCTTTGGGAGTATAAATCAAACTAGACAGTGATGTTCCCATTTTTATTTCTAATATTGGTTATTTGTGTACCCTCCTTTTATTTATTAATCAGTCTCCCCAAGATTTAAACATTTTAAAATTTTTCTCAAAAAACCAACCTGGATGTGTTCATTTCTCCTCTTTTATACGATTGCTGATAGGTTAATTTCTATTCTTCCTCTATCCTTTACTATTTGCTTTGATTATTTCGGTTTGGTAAAACTCCTTAAATTCAATGCTTCCTCATTAGTTTTTATCTTTGCCTCTTGTCTAATACACACTATGAAATTTCCTGGATGACAGCTTTGTCCCCGGTCTTCCTATTACTTTTTCCTACCTTATTTTTCTCTAGAGCAGTCATCACCACTGACATTTCTATATAACATACCTTACTTAATTATTTTGCTTTTTTCTCACTTTTCTTCTAGAACATAAGCTCCATGAGCAGAGTTTTTGTCATTTTTTCTCGTTCCTGTATATGACATGTACCTAGAACAATGTTTGTGACACAGACTGATGAAGCATAGCTGG
This sequence comes from Pongo abelii, assembly GCF_028885655.2. Taxonomy (NCBI): domain Eukaryota; kingdom Metazoa; phylum Chordata; class Mammalia; order Primates; family Hominidae; genus Pongo; species Pongo abelii. Next base: position 32,969,108 of record NC_071985.2, read on the forward strand.
AAATTTCATCACATACTGGGCACTGTAGTACCTGGGGAAGAATGGGAAGAAATGGGTACATTCCCTGAATTCATATGGTTCTGGGTTAGAAGGAGGCGAGGCTTTGAGTGAAAGATTAAAGTCATAGTAAGTCCTTAAACAGAGGAAGTACTGCCCACTAAGGAGTATGAAATGAGAGCACTAATTCAGCCTCCGTAGATTGAAGAAGGCATCCCTGCATAAGAAATAGATGAACCGAGGATAACTAGCTGTTAGCTTCCCAGAAGAGAAAGTAGAAGAGAAGAGGAATAAGTTAGTACAAATCTTAAGCAAAGCTATCCACCAAATACATGCTGAACGATAACAATAAGAGGTCAATTGCTGATCTCCTAATTGTACCATATTTGATAGCATGGAATCCACCTGGGTGCCATGGGTGTTTGCCTTTCTGATTGTTTCTTTCAACTCCCAGTAACAACGATGCTTTGCCAATGTAAGTGCCCAGGCTAAAACTATCATACACCTTTAATATATGTTCTAAGGGAAAGCATGAACATAAAGTAATAAATGTCCTATAAAGCAGTCCTAATTATGAATATATTGAGTAAATTCTAGCTATTCAGCCACAAAATTATTTTTAATTTTCCAAGATTGCATTTTGTGCTTTCTTATACAAACTCTATATGGCATTTTTGTCCATAGAGCATTCCCTGGCCTGTGTCAGAGCTTGGTACCATCTGGGCTTGCTACTGTTTTCCTTGTGCCAGATGCTTTTTATGGATGGGGAATTTGTTCTCATCCTTTTGCCCACAGCCCTCCCTTCAGTTTGAGGGTTATATTAATTGAATTCAGATTAAAAAGTAGAGAAGAGATATTTTACGTGAAAGTAGTTCTGTCACTATCAAGCCTTCTGTATACATCCTGTAAACCTACCCAATGGGATTGGAGAGAGATTTAATTGCTTATTTCAGACTAGCTTTAATAAAGTTGTGTAGGAAGCAGTTTTCAAAATTTAATATCTTTGATTTCAAAGAGGCATAGCTGATATATAGATCTTTTCACATCAAATCTATACTTTTTTGGCCTTCATCAAAAGGAGGCAGGGCAAAAGTTTAATCACAGGAAGGAAGCATGGGGCCAATAAAAAAGAAAATTAATAAAAGGGGGAAAAGGAAATAATAAAATTTCAGTGACTCTTTCCAGGACCACTGTGGGATCTGTATTATCTCCATTTTAGGGGTTAGAAAACAGAAAAAGAGACAGATCAGTCAGAAAGCAGGTATAAGAGTCTAAGATTGTTATCTGGGTCTGTATGACTCCACAGTTTGTGATTTATCCAACATCCCAAGCTGCCTATGAGAACAAATGAGTGTCTGAATAAAGCAAGGTGAAGATAAGAGAAACTAGAAAAATGAGAAAGAAATCATTTGTTTCCTTCATATTAAGCTTTCATTCAACAACTGCAGGTAATGAAGTGGATTCCTGGCTATGATGTTACTCTTTGCTAGTTTTATTTGGGAACCAGTATTTTCTCTCCCTTTCCTTCCCTTTCCTCCCTCCCTCCCTCTCTCCCTTCTTTCCTTCCTTCCTTCCTTCCTTTCCTTCAGCCTCCCGAGTAGCTGGGATTACAGGCATGTACCACCACACCTGGCTAATTTTTGTCTTTTTAGTGGAGACGGGGTTTCACATATTGGCAAGGCTAGTCTTGAACTGCTAGGCTTAATTGATACAACTGCCTTGGTCTCCCAAAGTACTGGGATTACAGCTGTGAGCCACCACACCTTGCCTAGAGACTAGTATTTAATTTCTGAGTATAATATTGACAGATATTGGAAATTCTTTTTACCTACTTTCTAAAAATTAGAACATCAGTAGAATTTTCTTTACACCAAATAACAACCTTGAATATTTGTGTCCATGGGATGTGAAGACACTTACATTGCAAAAAGCCAGTTGTGAAAAGTAAGAGAAACAACACGACAGTCTGCTATGTCAAGTTAGAGCAAGATAGAGGTTAAATGGGAGGAAGAATCATAACTCAAATTCTCCTCCATTTCTCTTTACTTCCCAGAAGTCAGAGACAAAGCCCAGTGTGTTCTTGATCTAGTTCTGGAAGTTGCTCTTCTATAGACAAGAAATAATATAAAATGAAATGAAAGAAAATAAAAGAGAATGTTTGGTGACTCTTCCACAGAGACCTGTTGGATGATGAGTGAGTAAGTAGCTGTGTGAGCTTGGCACTCCATGGATGTAGAGTCTAGGAAGGGAATCAAACACATCCATGTATTTGGAGCTATGAGAGCTCAAAAGAGAAGAATAACCTTTACCAGGGATGTTCAGGAAATGTCTCAGTGAATATCCTTAGAGTTAACACCATAGTACAGAAAATCAAGGATCAGGATCAGGGAATAATCCCTTAATAAACCTTGTCTGAAAATTAGACATCAAATAGGGTAAATATACCTAGTTTGGAGTCTTCAAATTGTAAAAATGACCGGAGAACACAGAATGTGTTAAGCAAGTCTTATATAAAGGATAGAATGATACATAAGAAACAGTTAAAAGAATTCATGTCAATAGACAATGGCTGGAGAAAATGACTTACCTTCAAATTCAGTGAGTTTTATCTGGAATGAGCATTGGGTAGCATCCCAGAATATGTGGAGTTTTTTTTCTTTATAATTATACCTGTGACTTTGTACAGGTCATGTCACTGTTTCAATACTTAGTCCAATCATCTATAAAACAAGGAAGTTGCATGCATTATATACATGGTCTCTCCCAGTTGTAAAATCATATGATTCCAGATATGTAAAGGATATATATATAAGAAAGTTGATGAGAATCCATTCCAAGTATTCAAAGAAGACAATCAGGAAAAGCAATAGGTTTCAATAAAAGAAAAATAAATTATATAATTAAAAAATTAAGAATATTCTGATCTCCTTAGATTTTCATTAGGTCTCCTTAGATACTATAAAATTATGACACGACCAGTAGCTAGAGAGAGTTTTAGCATAATAGCTACTACCATTTATGTGCTTCTGAAGGGTAAAGTGCTATATTTAACACTTTATATATTTTATTTAATATTCAGTATCTATGAGGTAAGTTCTATTATTGCCACCACTTTGATAATGCAGAAACTGAAGCTTGCAAAGATGCAATAACTTCCCTTGGGTTACATATAAACTTAAGAGACAGAGCTGGGATTAGACCTCTGTCTGTACTATTGCAAAGCCCTTGCTCCTAGCTTTTATAACCTCCTATCTTAGACCAAGAATCGGTCCAATCAATTTGTAAGATCCCTTTTTTGATTTTGCAATCATGAAACAGCTGACAAAATTTGAGCACAACCTTTTTTCCCTTCAGATGTTACCTATCATGGAACAAATATCTCATGTTTACTGAAATAAAAGTTCTATTACATTGCTTCATGTCAGAGTATACAGGGGGTTTATGTGCTTCTCTGGGAAGAAAAGGAAATACAGCTGTTTTGCAGGTAATAACAGTTTATTTTATGTCCTATTTTCTTTAACAGTGATTGCTCTTACTTGGAAACTCTCCTGGCATTTTGTAGGCAATAAAGATGTAAGAAGAATGCTCTTTGCAGAGAGTTTCACAAGCCTTGCCCCCAGTTTGTAATCTATGGCAGAAGGCATCTACAACCTGATTCCAGGGTGGCTTATCAATACTTCCAACAGACACACAGGGACTAGGGCCACTCTCCTGATGTGTCTCAGGTCAACTCTTCCATCACTGGAGCCTCCAATACTCTTGTGAGAAAAGAAGCACCGTGCCAATTTGAGAAAATGCTAAGGAAAATATTTTTTACAAGGCAGAAATAGAAATGAAAACCTGACCATTGCAATGTAAAAATTTGTAATTTGATGTTAATAAGACTTAATTGCTCTCCAATTAAATATCCTCATCCAAGCCCAGGGCTAAGCTAGAGCAGAATTATACAACAACTACATTTGATCCCTTGGAAAGTCTGTTTTTAGGTATTCTCTTTGTTTGTTCCTCCTCATTGTTTGCTCCTTCTCCCTTGATGTCTTAAAGGTCCTATTCCAGGTGGTCCCCAGGGGATGAGTCTTGTACTCTCAACCTTTTCTACTTTCTATTTGGATCTCATTGAGCCTGACTTGCTGCTAAAAAATTAACCTGGATTAATGGACATGGGCATCACTGCATTATATGCCCTTTTAATTTTTGAAAAAATATAGTATCTATTTAAAAATCACTGTTCTATAGTAAAATTATGCTAGGTATACATATGGATTAGCGTGAGTCTTCCAAAAGCCCGTCGAGATGGATATTTATGGGAGAGGAATGGGGGCCTACAGAGGTGAAGGGATTTTCTCAAGGCCCTTCATTCAGAAATGAAGCAGGAGATGGTGGCAGTAAAACCTGTACGTTCCCCACTCTCCTACATTTCCTCCCCATGATATTTAATCATGGCTATTGGACATATGGTAAAATTATAGGCTTCTCAGCCTTCAGGCAGACCAATATGTAAGGTGAGAAAGAGAAAGGATGCCTAGCAGGTCCATCTCTCTTCAAGTGAATCAGTTCAGGGATTTTCTATCCTCCTTGTTCATTCTTTCACTGGCTGCAATTACTAAATAGCATAAAAATAATAATAATACCCTATCACGCTCTCTTATAATTTTAGCATACTTCATTATATTGTTTCAGCTCTCTCCAGAATGGGATCTTGGTCCCAGTATTGTTTGTTTCTCTTAGTCACTCTTTGAAAGTTTGGAGTAGCAACAGCACATTCAGAACACCTTGAACTTATAGAACTTGGCACAGTGGAAATTAGGGTAATTTTATATTAATTATTATTATTTTAACCCATTGCTAGGGAATTTGAGGAAACATTTCACAAATGTGAATAGTTGATGTTTGTTTGTTTTAATGGCAGTGGCTGTTTCGGAGGAAATCGATTAAGAAAATGTCATGACCTACGACAATTTATTGCTGTTGAGGTCCGAATGTTCATGAGGATCTGTCAAACAGTATTTTGCAGTTTTTAATGACGTTCTCAGGTAAATTGATGACTAAATGATAGTGATAGTTTCTGGTTTGAGAACAGGACCTCCTAAGTGACCTCCTAAGCACACAGATTTCAGCATTTTAAAGATCAATTACTAGTTCAGATCACCAAGAGCAACACCCTGGAACACCGTCAGTCTACAAGCATCAGCAATGGGTACTGTAGTACCTTTTCACTGATTAGAGCAAGGGCAGCAGAAAGTGCCCACAGGGAAAGTGTGCAGAAGTCCTAAATCATTCCCATGTGGTGAGCAGGCATCCAGCACCTGTGTGCAAGCCCAAGGCAGGCTTCAGAAACATTTGCCTAGATACAAGCTGCTGGGAGAAAAATACAATAGCATTTAAGCATTTATTAGCTATAACAGCCTGCTGGAGGCAAGCTGACCTTTTTTATCTACTTTTGCACAAATGGAAAAACAATAAGATCTAAAAATATGGACGGTGGATGTTCAGTGGCAAAGCTAGAAACTTGGTATCTCACATAAGAATTTCAAAATGGGGTAGATGTCTTACTCTCAGAATATGAAAAATGTCAACATTGTTTACAACTTATCTAAGGAGGATTCTCTCCCTTGCTCAGATATTTTGTTTCCAATAACTTTTTACATTTTCCCATATAGAAGGGTTGCTGGTATAATTAACCCTTAAGAAGTTAAATAGCCAAATCTTAATAAAGTGTCTTTGTAATATCAGCAATGTCACTTGAAATGCAGTGGTTTTTGTTTTTATTTTTTTAAGTCTTGAAGTTCCTGATATTATCCTGCAAATATAGCTCTTATACATTATCTTAATATTCCTAATAGTAAAAAGTTATCCCATGTGGGCTAGATGGCTTTTCCTGACACTCCTGACCACCAAGTCACTAAGTCTTACCAGCATTGCTTGGGTAATAATCAGTATATATTTATAATAATAGAAATGTTAAATGTGACTGGAAAAATACCTTAAGAAGAAAGCCAATCTAGGATGAATGCACGTCTTACATAGGTATACAATTTCATTTGTGATTAACATCATTCATTAATAAAACCACTTCACAGAATCTTTGGGTCATAGTAGGACTTAATTATGGTATATGTAAGCTGAAGTTTACACAATTGATAATAACACAGAGTTTTTTTTTAAAGGAAAAGCAGATACTACATACTAGTTTTAGCAAGTAGGTCAATTGCCCTGGCAGCCTCCATACAGCAGGGAAGACCTAGATATTAAAGGTTGAAGACTGAATATACCCAATAAACTAATATGAAGTATATGTGCATACTTAGCTGAACTGATATGTATATGTGCCAGGTATTATACTTAGAGTGGAAAAATCATAGATAAAAATATAGCCCTATTTCCAAAGGTTTTGATGGGTACTTAGACACAAGTGTAGAATTTACATTTCACATTTAGTTATATTACATATTGCATATACACTGTATATAATTTTATATATACAGTTGTCCCTTGAACAACACGGGTTTGAACCGTACAGGTCCACTTATAAGTAGATTTTCTTCCTCCTCTGCCACCCCTGAGACAACAAGACTAACCTCCCCTCTTCCTTCTCCTCTTCAGCCTGCTCTATGTGAAGACAATGAGGATGAAGACCTTTATAATGATCCACTTCCACGTAGTGAGTGGTAAATATATTTTCACTTCCTTATGATTTCTTAATAACATTTTCTTTTCTCTAGCCTAGTTTATTGTAAGCATACAGTATATAATACATATAATATACAAAACATGTGTTAATAGACTGTTTCTATAATCAGTATGGCTGATTAGTAGTTAAGTTTTGGAAAAGTCAAAATTGTATACGGATTTTTGATTGTGTAGGGGGTTGGCACCCCTAAACCCCTTGTTTTTCAAGGATTAACTATAAGTGTAAAATTTTATGTGATGTCTACATCTATTGATCACCCAGAAACATCAGAGAATGGGAAGTGAAAAGGCAATTGCCGATCTGCTAGGCAAATATCTGCTATGAGAAGTATTGTGATATTACTTAGCACATTTATGTACTGTAATTCTGATGATAATCCTCATTCTACAAGGATACTGAAGTTGAGAAGAACAAAGCAATTTCTTTAAGGTTGTGCAGCTAGTTAATAGAAGTTGTGTTGACATCTTTTGTATTGAACAAAGTATTTCTGGCTTCAAAGCCATTATCCCCAAATTTTACCTCATCCTCCCTTTCCTTCTATCCCCATTGCACCATGCTGCCTCAAATGATTCACACGTTTTGAATTTATTTGTTTTGTTTTCCTTTGATAATGCATTTCAAATATTCTTTATTGGCCCACAACACTTGCTTTTGCTGAATGTGTAGGGACAAATGAAGATGAGAGATAGCCCATCAGCGTCTGACTGCGCAAGGCTGACCTGCTGCTAAAAAATGGATAATTCATAAAAGAAATATAAATTATTTTCTATTTAAAATATAAAATGTAGAAGCTTCAAAGGACCTAAGAAGTTTCCTCTTTCATTTTACAAATGAAGAAACTGAGCCTCACAGTGGCACAGCTAGTTATACTCCATTAACCAATCACCTATCAGTGGGGCAGCAGATAATTTTATTTGAGCACTTTTCAATAATTTGCAGGAAAGTATCTATCATTTGTCATTTGGCTTTTTGGCACCAGTTTTAAAACCATGTTTGCTAAAATAAATGCATGCCTTCAGAACAAATGAATTACTGGTATGTTCTTCTTGACTGGGATTATGAGTTTCCTAAGCGTTGGATGGAATCAAACTATAAGAAAAAAAAACTAGAGGAGACTAATCTTTACAGATTAATTTGGTTCTTCCACCCCAGTTTATGAGGCAGCAATCTTGCCATGCTTATTGATTATCAGACAAGACTACTAATCCCCTTAAGGTCATTAAGTGTACTTAATTAAAGAGCAGTTAGCAAGCTTCTCTTTACTAAAGTAATGTGACTGTTAAAAGTGATTTGTACTTTACCAGTAAGGTAGCTATTAATCTGAAGGACAATTTGCCATTTATATTTTCCCAAACAAATATATTTGGTAGGTCAAGCGAGCACTGATATTTATTATGAACCCTCTTGATGCACTGTATCTGTAATTGTCAGTTAAGGAAGAAAGGCTCCAATCACCCCGTCTGTTTAATAGAACAGTCGTTTCTATTTTTCTGAGTGCTGCAACCAATTATTGTTTGCTTAACAGTCTGATGCCCTCCTCTTTTGCCAATATAGGGAACAATGTATATCAATATGAGGAACAGTGTTGATTTGAAAAATAATGCTATTTCTTTATAATCTGCGTATTTAAAAGAGAATTTGAACAAGAATAAAGGAAACAGCTAAATTCACGTGATGGAGTGTTTCCTGAGAATGAGGAAAACATAAAACTGGGTTGACAGAATTCAGAGTTGGAAATCATAGGCTGCGGTATTTATGGTAAATAACTTCACAGTGTAGTTGTAGGAATAGTTAGATTGAATTGTTAACTGGCCTCCCACAGCATTCTCCATTTCAACTTATACCCTTTTAATACCTTCACACATAATTGTTTCAAGACTGTACGGGCAATAAGGTAAATGCTCAATGGCATTGTACCTGTTAACAAACATTCATGTGGATGATTAGGTACTAAGGAGCTCCTAACAAAAAGGAAGAGTAATCACATACAACAGTCCCGGCTTTCATAAACGCCACAGGCTACTCCAACACCATTCAATTTGAGTTATTTCAGGAAAAAGTGGAGAAGTTTCCAGCACTCAGAAAAGTGATGGCAAGACTGGGTGTTAGTAATGAATTACCTTTTAGACTATTTTAATTCCCTCGCTCTTTCTTTTAGGCTTCATTTCTATTTCCCAGTTGGAAAATGGATTCGTAAAGATGACCATCTTATTTGGGAACCCATAAGAAAACATTCAGTTCCCTGGAGAAAAGAAAACACAACAAAGCAACAAGATTTTATTAACAGAGGTTATTTTCCATCTGTTTCTCCAAATTACAGTTCGAAAGGTTAGACCATGATAAGTGGGGAGAGAAAAAACTGTGTGTTTTTGTGAGGTAAACAGCAGGGGAAAATATATCTAAACATCATGTCATTGAATGATGGGAAGAGAGATTATTGACCCATTTTAACTCCAGATCCCTTTGCAACCGCGACACGCTTCTCCCAGTGGTATCCTCCCTCAGAACTGGACTAAAATTGTAACACCTAACAATGTAATGGCTGCTGGGGTTGGCACAAATTCCAACCAACTAACATCAGTCAGGTCTCTCTTTTTACTCTAAGGTATCAGTGTTATGGCAATGAGACTGTCTAGTGATTCTAATTTTTCAATTTGGATGGAGATAAATGTTTTACAATACTTGGTTCTTTGGGACTACCTGTGTTCTCTTTTGCATTTTTAAGCACAATTGATTTAGCATGCAAATTTAAGATTCAATATTATGGTGCCAGAAAAGCAATTTGACAAACTATGACCCAGATTAGGGGGTTCTCAGATGGCCACCGGTGATGGCTTGAACCTTTGGTTTGGAGGAAGTTGGTAAGGCCTACGAACTAGAGGCGTGGTGTGAGAAGTATAACAGCAGGTAGTATTTATTGAGCTTGCTGGCTTTACTAGGAACATGATTATGTCTCTCATCATACAACCAGCTGTGAGAGGGAGTCCATTTTACAAGTTTGGGGGCTGATGCCTAGGAAGATCACACCTAGTAAATTGACTGGAGAGTGAAATGCTTCTCCATTATTTGACCACTTCAAGAAAGGAGAAGGACAGATGAATGAGCACTTAGAAGGGGTAGAAGGAGTCATCCCCCAAATACATACCATCAGCACTTAAATATTGAAGGAATCAAGATGATCATTATTAGTGTTCATGACTCTTACTGTTAAGGTGAATGGTGGAAAAGAGGGGTGGTAGCTTCAAGTATGTGTGTTACAGAAGGCTGAATAAGCTCTCTCTAGTCCAGTGGAAGAGTTGACTTCTAATGTAAAATTAACCAAATTCCAGTGAAAAACATTTGGCCATGATTTATAGTATAAGAATGGTGTAATTATATGTTATAAGCATACTATATTATTCACCACTTTTATAGGTCTGGGGATTGATGCAACTAAGGTTGCTGAAACCGAGACTTAACTAAATGAACCAAATTCTTAATTTTCACCTTGTGAATTGTTTTCCTAGCTGTTTTTTTTCTGTATGTTTCTTTAACTTTCTTTATACATGTTCATGTTTGCCAATGTCATAGTCATATCCAGGACATCTCTTAATATTCCTTCAGTGACTATTAAATTTGATTTAAAAATACATTAATTTAGATATTTTCAAGCTGCTTACCAGTTAGCAGTATTTTTAATGTCCTATTTATCTAATACAGTTGCTTGTGCTGTTTTTATAATCAGATAAGGGTCATTAAACCATTTTTGAGATTAAATAGCACAAAACCATTTTTTCTGTTTATGTGCCCCATTAATATTAGAGCTTATGCTTACTATGGCTTAATGTTTCAGTTTTTAAATATCATTTATGTTAATATGAAAAGGCTTTATTATCTAATTGTAAGGATTACTTCCATTACTTTCCAGCATAATCTCTACAAATATTGGCCTCCATATTGCTTTGAAGCTGGCAGATTTACAACCTCGGGCATTTCTTAGGACAACATTTGAAATGCTGTTATTTACTCTCACTTGATCAGTTTATTATGCTTGGTGTTTTGTTTTTTCAAGTGTAACAAGTACCTAAATGCTTAGCTTCTTGTTTTGGTCCAGCTGTTACCTGAGACATTCATAAAATAGAAGGCTCAGTGAACCTTCCTATTAAGTCTTCTGAAACAAGACAGAGAAAAAACTACAGGCAGAGAGAAAGACCAAGAGAGAGCAAGTGGGTAACCAAACAAGTTAAGGCAAGCACATCTTAAGCAGCCAAACTTTTGATACATAATCACTCAAACTACACTTTTTCAAAACAGGGAAAAATGTCAATTGACATGCAATGTCCTGAATTATGCACACCATAGTAACCAAAAGTCCCTTCCATGACCATAGATTATAAATTCTCTGGAAAGTTTCTATTTCAAATATTGTCTTCCATTATTGATGTAAATACATCCAGATGTCCTGTTATTTCCAATTATTACAAGAAACATAAAGTCATTGTAAATTTTATCCAATACCACTTACAATGAGTGGAGAGATCTTTTCATGCCAAGACTACCAAAGTGTCTCTTTGTTCAGCCTTTCAATCCACAGAAGTGGGGTTGCTCTGTGCACGGTACACTCTCCCCTAGGTGTAGCCTCCTTAGGTGGCCCTGCTGACTTGGATGTATCAGTCCTACAGGCTAGTTTCTTTCATCGGTGACCCAGGGCACCCAACACTTCTTCCTGTGCACCCAGCCAATGTCATCAGTGAATCAGACTCTTTTTTTTTTTGAAACGGAGTCTTGCTCTGTCGCCCAGGCTAGAGTGCAGTGGCGCGATCTCGGCTCACTGCAAGCTCTGCCTCCCGGGTTCATGCCATTCTCCTGCCTCAGCCTCCCAAGTAGCTGGGACTACAGGCGCCCGCCACCACGTCTGGCTAATTTTTTTGTATTTTTAGTAGAGACGGGGGTTTCACCGTGTTAGCCAGGATGGTCTCTATCTCCTGACCTGGTGATCTACCCGCCTTGGCCTCCCAAAGTGCTGGGATTACAGGCATGAGCCACGGCGCTCGGCCCAGACTCTTTATATATTAGCTGCCTCTGGATAGAGTGGTTTAGTTATAGCTTCCTAAAAGGAGAATGATCCATGTCAAGTATAGTTGAGAATGCAAACATTGTGGCAAGAGCACTTGATTTGGATCCAAGAGCCCCAGGTTCAAATCTCCACTCTCTAATTTACGAGAGAGATCGCTTAATCTCTCCAAACTTTAGTATTCTTTCTTAACAATGGTGATCAATATCACCTACTTCCCAGGGCTGTTATGAAGATTAAAATAAGTTAGTATACATAGATATGGTTTTTAAAATTTTGGATACCATGTTAAGTTTGGATAGCACCAAACTTGCTACTCATAATAACATATGTGTATGTAAACACCTTAGTAGAATCTATTACGTGCCAGACTCTGTTTCAAGTGCTTTGTTATATTATACCTCATCTAATCCTCCTTACATCCCTCAGTAGTTGGTGCAGTGCATATACCCATTGCATAAGAGGGTAAACTGAGAGGTTAAGCAACTTGCTGCTGAGTCACACAGCTAGTAAATGAATGAGCTGAAATTTGACTCCAGGGTCCATGTTCATAACCAGTATACTATTCTGCCTCTTAAACAACATAATAATGATCATGATAATAGTAATTACACTCATACCATATATATACATCTTCTGATGAGTCAGTATGTTTGACATTTTCTCTAACTATCCCATACTCTTTAATCATTGGCCCAGCTCCTGAGCAAATATCTTTTGGTAAAGTAAGGGAATGACTCAGTGTGTAGAAATTTAAAATACATGTCCTAATACAGTGGGTCAACAATCTCATCTCCTCTCTGGGTGACCGTATTATTAGGAACAGCAAAATTTAAATAGTAATAGAATATTTTCATTTGATATAAAATATTAATGATGGTTTTAAACTATATTTTCAAGGAAATTACTGGTCACATCTGTGTCTACAATATATTCTGCCACCTCTTTTATTTAAGCTGTCTCCAATTTAGAGAAAATGCATTAAACTTGTATTTATCGCTTCTCAGGTATTCATGACACTTTAAAGATTGCTTAGTTACACTTATGCTTGTCATCCCCAGCATGTAGTTTGCCAAACGTAGTTACAAAAGATTTGACTGCTGTCTGGTCATACTGTAAAACTTTTTATCTAATGCCATATTGAGCTCCCATTCCTCCCAATGGCAGAAAGTGTTTTAGTCAGTTCTGGGTTTTCTCAGTCATTTTAGACTTTAACTTGGTTAATTTAAAAATTTCCCTTCTTTATTCTACTCCCACAAGTAGTGTTTAATGCCTGCGGCTCATGCCATCATGGAGAAGCCTAGTCATGATGCCATCTGCTGAGGTAGCCACAGTTCTGCATCATCTCTGGTCTTTTAGCTTCCTTGTCTTGAACTCAAGGCCCTTTCTTTTGACATTGGCCAACCATCAGCATTTACATAATTCTTTTGGGGGCATAGGAAAGTTGGGGATAGTATCTTGTGCTTCCTGCGCTTTGGGAGATTTGCAGGAGTGGACATTGGTGAGTTGGGGGTGGACAGTGTCTCCTGTTTTCTCTACCCAAACCTGCTCCTATTTAATACCCTCGACTTCTGCTGCTGTTACCTTTCAGCATAGGATCTCATTTACTTGATTGGGTTCCTATTGACCTTAAAACCTTCCTATTCACAGGTAATCAAACTTACTGGGGATTCATTCAGCCCTTTCAACTCTGCTCCTCTCCCCTCCCTGGAGGAGGATCTTATTTTTTCTAGTTTGGGGTTTAGAGATGGGCAGAGTACAATATACAATTGGTTCTGTATGCTTCCACATGCTTACAAATCTTTCCTTGTAGGAAAAGTGTTTACACATGGATTAAGCACTTTGATGTGACAGTCAAGGTGACAATGGTTTTGTCCAGTGATCCCAATGTAACTAGGTCCCTAGCTCTACGTGCTCCTGAAATGGGAGAGGGTGGAAGTAAACAGAGAAATGGACTGTGCTGGCGGGCGGGGGGCGGGTGTCCTGTCAGTATCATCTAACCACATCTATTTAATTGCATTTCTTTTATTTCCCTTCCTTTCCTTTTAAAGACAAATGATGGAGAAATGTGGTGCAGTTTGTGTTGTTTGAAGAAATGTTTGGAGTTCTGCTTTTCTGTCCGATAAAAGTCCTGCTTCAGCTATCTTGTCTGGCTGCTCATGGCAGTGAATTCAATCTCTATCTATCTCTCTACTTGGGCTATATTATTTCCTTCCATTTAAATTTTTATTTAATTATGTACATTTATTTTTGTTAGCAACTTAATGTTGAATTCCATAATTCACTGAATTTTTAGCATTTTAATAAATAAGAATTTGTAAATTGAGGCTCAAATATCCAAACAATATACACATTGCTTCTTTTTGGCTTATTTATTTTTCAAATATTTATTGAAGTGCCCATATAATTCCTTATGCTATTATTATTCTGGGTAGGTGAGATATGGCAGTGAACAAAGTAGATAACAGTCTTCACTTTTACTGAGTTTGTAGCCTATCTTTGAAGATGACTACTAGATACCAACCATAAAAGGTGGTGAGTTCTATAAAGGTGGAAAAAAAAAGGTTGTTTATGTTATAGCCATAATTTTTCAAATATGCCATGTGATGTGGTGTAAAAATAGAAGAGTTATCTTGCATACTTGAGATCAAACTAAGTTAAATTATTCCATCACCATTCTTTGTGACTCAGAAGTAGGAATGGAGTTGGAATGTTAAGTAATGTCAACATTACTTAAAAGGATTACAACTGACTATGTTTACATTTGATGCTTCACAGGGTATTAAAGAGATAATCACTGACTAGGAGACACTTATAATGAAAATACCATTTCTTTTATTATATAATGAGGTACAAAATATATTTAAATAAATTCATTTTATTTCATCATTAAACGTTATAGGTATATAGCATGCTACTGATGAGTTTGACAAAACTATTCTAGAGTGACATGCAGCATATTCTTCTGCAAAAATGGTCCTGACTACATTGGAATTTGACGTTAAAAATAAGCCAGCATGGAAATATGACTCATTTGCAATCAACTGAAAGTTTGTTAGGAAACCCGTCCCAATGCGGCAAACAGAAATATTTAGGACACATAGTTGTATGGTACTTCATGGTGGCATTTGTGCCAATTTAAAAAAAAAAAATCACCAGAAATTTGATTGATTGGCCTTGGACTAGGCAACCAGAAACAAAATCCATTCCTTAGGAGTCCTCGTCACAAATTGTATTTGTTTCTATAACACTTGTTTCCTTTTACCTCCAGGACTTTAAAAAAAAAAAAACAAAAACAAACAAACAAAAAAAAACGATTTCCTTTCACCAGAATTGTGCCTATAATGTGCAGCCGTATCTCTATGAACAGTGCCTGCCCTATGTCTATCCAGATGAATATGCAATTTGCATGTTTCTGATTACAATGAAAGTCTGCACATGTATATGAATGTCTGGTCACATTTTAAAAGGAAATCTCAAATGTTGACAGAATACCTTCCCCCTTTCTGTACAATCCAACAGCTGGAGTTCTTGTATACACACTAAGCCTTATGCCATATCTTTTAAACAAAGAATGAACCTGTATATGAAAAGCAGCCAGGAAGACTTTGGCTCCATGGCTCTGCATGAAACAAATGCCCCCTGAGAGCCTCTTCCTGCTCCTCTACTCCTGTGCTTCGGAATCCCTGGCTGTTAGTATTTGAGTGATGCGGCAATAGATGCTCATGGGATTTCTAAAGGCAGTGAGAAGCCCAGTTTTAGATTATAATAGACCAGGTACTGGTGAAGAACACAGAATGTTATCAGTCAGCGTTTACACTGGTGTCTTGGGAAGGGATTTGGGGGGTGGGGGTGGGGAGAAAAGGATAAACTGGGTAGGAGAAGATGCTATACCCTGTTAGTTTCCTGAGTTACACTAGGAGACCACGAAGACATATACTCTAAACTATATGAAAAGTAGCCATTGCACATTGCGCACATGTACCCTAAAACCTAAAGTACAATAATAATAAATAAATAAATAAATAAAATAAAATAAAATACAATTTAAAAAAAAGTAGCCATTGGTAAGAATTCATGTTCTTTTAAGAAGTGGCAGGTTGAGAATAAGACAGCTACTGGTGATATGGTCAAAAGGGGTCATTTTGTATACTTACCTCTTAAAGTGTAATTAGAGAAGTGCTCACAAAACTTTTAACTGCTTGGAGTAAATTATGTGAAAGCTCACTATTTTCCTAGAACACATCAAGGCTGCACATATGAGAAAAATGCCCTGCCTTCTAGTTCTGAAACCAATATGTCCACCTACATCAGGTTTCCCATTTAGGTCATTTATTCACCTTCTAACTGGGTAATAATAATAACAATAGTTGAAATGGTCAAAAGGCAAAGTTTCTTCCTCCCTTATCCAGAAGAGATAAGAGTAGGGTTTATTTTAGATTAATTTGTCTTGCCTCTGCTGTCAGAACTAGGCAATTCCTTTGACCACACTACTTTTTTATATTTACAAAGTGGACCTAGAAAAAAAATGTTACCTGACATATGTTTAATGCTTGGTGGCCATTGTGTAAAGTGCCAGGAATTATAAAAAAAGAATAAATAAGGAGAAAACTACAATTCATCATCTAGCACTTAGCTGTTGGCTATGTCATAGAAGTTGAATGAAAGTTTATTAATTGAAGGAAGTCCATTGTAGGAATAAAACCCTATGGGTAGCTGTAACAGAGTAGTCTACCCTCTCTGAGAGCCAAGAAATCTTTCTTGGAAGAGGAGACATCTGACTTTGGTATTTATATATGATTAGGAATTCACAATTCAGAGAGAGAAAAAAGAGCAGATGATGTTAAAATAGAGAGCCTAGGATGTGTGAACAATATGGAAGCACAACACACACAGCATATTTAGGAAACTCTGGGAAGTGTGGTGTGAATGGAGCATAGGGTGGATGTGAAGTAGGGAAAGAGGATGGGGTTGAGGCTAGAAGGTGTGATAAGGGCCAGGGCTCAGGGAAGGCATGGACTTGTATTTTACTCCCTATTGTCTCCCCAAGACAAAGAGTACCTGGTTTTTAGGACGGTTTGACTATTTGTTGAGTAAATGAATGGATAAATAAATGAATAAATAGATGGATGAAATGATGACAATGAAGCCACTAATTTATTGTTATAGAGAGGGAGAGGTCAATGAAGACTTTTAAGCAGGACAGTGACATAAGATATATAGCTTTTATGGAAGAGTTTGTGGGCTGGTTGATGGAGAGACTGGGGTCAGGGAGGTCCTTGAAGTAGCTATGTATTGTCTGCTGATGAATTTCTAAAGAGAATTTTGTTTAAGGTAAATATAGTACTGAGAGAGCTACATATAAAGCGGAATCAATAAATACTGTTGACTCATTAGATATAGTGGGTGGACAGTTGAGAATGCCTGGCTGAGCAATTGATTCAGACAAGTGGCTTGTGAGGAACCTGAACAGGTTTTAGGTAGAGATGTTCTATAGGTTGTTAGACACGCAGGTCTAGATGTCACAAGAAAAATGAGAATTCAGGATAGACCCTCAGGCGCCCTTACACTATAGATGATATCTGAGAAAAAAATGTGAGGGTGGAATTTTGAGGATCATCAAACAGAAGGATCTAAAAAGGAGCTAAAAAATGCACTGAAAGGGAGATTACAAAACAACAACCAGGTAAGAGGACCAGGAAGAAGTAGGACCGGCTATTTCTTGTTTGTTCATTAGGACATTCTGAGAAATGTCATCTACTGGAGTTACTGAATGTAAACTCTTTTTTTGGTCAGTTTCCAATTTTCATTTATTATAATGCTCTAACACTTTTCTTTGGTTGCTCATTTAATGGGACTGTGCCATACAACTCGGCTTAATGAATATTTAGGATACAATGGTGCTTTGTGATAATTTTCAGAAGGCTGCTTCATTTTCTTTATCTGTACTTTATCTGTAATACCAGGTGAAAACTTTGCCCCACATCCTCACTTTCAAAGTAATAGTAATGACACAGGTATTCTGTTAAAATCAGGCCCAAACCTGGAGAAAAAAAGTAAACATACTTAAGTTAGGACACAGATTATTTTCCAAAGAAAAGGAGGAAGGAGGAGTAGAATTCAGGGGTTGGGCGGGGGGCAAAACACATCAATCCTTAGAGATTAGAAAATTTCAAGTTTCCTTCCTTTTTTGAAAACTATTTCCCTTTTGGGATTTAACAGCTACTCAGAGTAACCAGGTGAGTCAAACACAGTCTCAAGTGGGCATTTGTCCAGATCCCCAAATTGGAAACAATTTAGCACAAATTGTCAGTCTATGCTGAGAATAGCAGGGGCTGCTTTTTTGCAGTTCTCTAGCTCATTTGACAGATCTTTGAGGGGAAATCCAAGCACTTACTGGCACTAAGTCATTAGTCAGTGTTTCAGTCAGCACTGGCTCACTATGTCTTTCAGGCCCTAGAAAGCAACTGCTGCCCCTTCTAGAAAATCAGGGATAGTGTGGCAAAAGGGAAATCAATTAATTTAGCAAATAATAACAAATACTCATAAGGTAAATGAGATCATGGAAACAAATTAAGAAATGTATGGCACTTTTATTTCCCTTACCATACAAATTGTTTTTTATAAATTAGGACATTAATGTATATATAAATCTGGTTGCTGCTTACACCATTAATTTATTATCCCTTCCCGAGACAAATGACAGCGATTTAGATTCTATTAAAAGTGTTAGTTGAATTTTGAGTTCATTTATGAAATGAGAACTAAATGTCCAGTTTCCTTTGGTATAACTATCATCTATTTTCATTCATTATTTACTTTCTGAGGTTAATTAAAAAGATAGTTTTACTGTTATCTTTCAAGGCAAAGTATTTTTTACCCTATCTATAAACTTGAGTTAATATACCAAAATGCACAGGGAGAGAGCTTTGTATGGTAGAGTATTGTGTTATAATAAAGGTTTCCTTTATTGTAGAACCCTGAGAAAGCTTGGCTTACTTAACCCTAACTTAGCCTTAATGTGAACACTACAGACATTCATAGTTTTAGATAAAGCTCCTCCCATTTTTCTCCTCTTCTAAAAATTGAAGTTCTTTGCTGATAAAGGCAAAGAGTACATAATACAGTGAAAAATATATTCTTCCATTGAACAACCACTGATTGCCTTCTATGTTTTAGAAACTGTGATAGGAACTATGAATACAACAGTGAATAAGATGTTTCTTGAAGAGTAATGTGACATAATTAGATATGTATAATTATTGATTTATACCAGCTAGAATTTTTAAATTATTAATTAACTTACATACTTGTACTCAGTTTACTCCACAGAATATTTGAAGTGAAACACATGCACACACACACACACACACACACACACACATCCCTTTACAAGAGTAGAAGTAAATAACCAAGACAGTTGAATATATGGGTAGTAAAATAATAAATAAAAACCAGGGGTAAAGTTGCACTGAGAAATGTATATCATCTGGGCCCATGAAGTTGCAGTTACCAAGACAGTCAGAAAAATTGGTCTGTAAGCTTCCCAGAGACCAAGGCAAAGAGGAAAACAGAGTAAACAGAGTCATTTACAGGATTAAATGCCCACTATTTCAATGATGTCATCTGTAATCACCATTTACATTGGGCACTTATATTTTTTTGTTGATTCTCCCAATAACTCCGATGGAAGAAAGGTTCAGTAATTTGCTCAAGGATCCACATCCAGTAAATGGTAGAACTAAGATCAGAACTCAGGGCTGTTGGACTTCAAAGCCTGACCTCTAACTAACCTATACAGTCCTCTCCTCTAAAGTTCATTGTCTCACAGGGTGCGTGGGAGAAGCCTTGCATGGACTCACTGTAAGGTGATCCTAAAGGAATTTTGGAAATGCCGTGGAAACATAGAGAAGGAAATCCTCCTGCTCGTATATGTGAGAAGAGACAGTGAATTTATACAAACATTGGCATATATGTACACACTTAGAAATAATTTGTATGTTTTTAGAAAACAGTTTTTACAATCACTCAGATTCCTTCCTGGTTGTTTTATTTTAGACATGTGAGCACACCGCTATACATATCATCCTGTTCTGCTCCCTAAATTTGTCAATGATTCCAGAAGATAGAATGCTAATTATCGAGATTGGCTCACAAATCTCATATTAAAACATAATCTACAATGTTCAGAAGATGGTCACAGGCCAAAATTTGGTGGTGACCTGTCATATTTCTTTAATCAATAGGCCAAGCACAAATGTGTTATTTCAGAGCTGTGTTTGAACATTGGTAATGAGTAAAATGGTATTTTTTTACGAGTTGCATAAAGGCTTTGTGATGTTACTGAAATATCTTAATTGCATTTATGAATGTATTTAATGAGTTCCATTTAAAATGTGATGTTATGTACCTCATGGGACTAAATGACTCATTCTATCCAGACACAGTGCAAACCCAAAGGAACATTGTTTTTTGCCTGCGGTGCAGGGTGAACCAGAAAGTTCTAATCCAACTGTTAGTCACTCTGCTCTGCCTGTGTGAGCTGTGTGCTGTGCCCACAGGAGATCTGAGATGGGGACTCTCTGTCCGGGAGCCTCTGTTCTGGTATCCAGGCTTAATTGAATAACAGCAGGGGCTTCAGCTGGAAGAGATGAGATGGCCAGTCAAGATGGCTACAAGGTCAAGAAACAGCCTCAGAGGAAGCAATGTTTATGTCACAGAGTTGGTAGAAGATCAATTTCAGACAGTTAGTGAGTTGCTGAGAAGAGATTTGCTTTATTGCAGAATGAGAAAGAGTGAAGGTAAGTGTAACACCTACTTTGCTAGAACCCTGATAATCAGTGTAGTCCAGAGCCAAAACTCTGATTTTTCTTTCAAATCTTTTTTATTCCCATTCCTCCTCCATGATTTTATACTTCATTTATGATGCATATGCTTAGTAATAATAGCTAATTTAATAAGCACCTACTATGTGCCAGCCACTGCACTAAACACTTTTACATGCATTGTCTCCTTTAGTTTTCCCAGCAACTCTATGCAGTACATATTGCTATTACTATTATTCCAGTTTTATGCATAAAGAAACAAAGCCTTGGCAACTTCGCTCAGGGTTATGTAGCTATTAATTGCAAGAGGTAGAATTTGAATCCAACATTTAGCCACTAAGTTGTCTTTTCATTTATATACTTACTTATATTTATTTATTGTTTTGAGCCAGGTTTTTGAGTTATAATTAACATATAGTAAAATTTACTGGACAGTTCAATGAATTTTGAATGGACAGTTCAATGCATTTTCCCAAATGTACACAATCATGTAATCATATCTCAATCAGGATGTAGATGAAAATATTTCTACAACCCCAAAAGGTTCCCTCATGCCCCTTGGCATTGTAGGAATATTTTGTACAGTCAGTCCCCTCCTCTCTCACACAGCCCCTGGTAATCAAATTTATTTCCGTGTTTACGGTTTTGCCTTTTCCATATTCTTTTCCATAATAAAATAATACAGTTTTGGTTCTTTGTTTCTGGATTTTTTTCACTTAGTGTATGTTTTTTGGATTCGTCCATGTTGTGTGTATTAGTAGTTTCCACCTTTCCGTTGCTGAGTCATTTTCGATTCTACGGAGGTGCCACAATATATTTATCCATTCACCATTTGATGGACATTTCCAGTTCTGGGTTACTATGACTAAAGTTTCTATTAACATTTGAGTATAGGTCTTTGTGTGACATGTCTTTATGTTTTTTGAGTAAATACCTAGTAGTGGGATTAAGTTGTGCGGTGTGTGCTTAACTTTATCAGAAGCTGCCAAATTGTTTTTCAAAAATGGCTGTACTATTTTGTGTACATTTTGGTTACTCCATATCATCAGCACTTCCTATTATCTATCTGTTCACATTTAGCCATTCTTATATGTGTATATCGTTATCTTGTTGTGGTTTTATTTTGTATTTTCTTCTTTCTTTTTTTTCTTTTTGAGACAGAGTCTCGCTCTGTTGCCCAGGCTAGAGTGCAGTGGTGCTATCTCAGCCCACTGCAAGCTCCGCCTCCCGGGTTCACGCCATTCTCCTGCCTCAGCCTCCTGAGTAGCTGAGACTACAGGCGCCCGCCACCACGCCTGGCTAATTATTTGTATTTTTAGTAGAGACAGGGTTTCACTGTGTTAGCCAGGATGGGTTTCAATCTCCTGACCTCGTGATCTGCCCGCCTCGGCCTCCCAAAGTGCTGGGATTACAGGCGTGAGCCACTGCCCCAGGCCCCTATTTTGTATTTTCTTAATGGCTAATGTTGTAACATCTTTTCATGTTTGTGTTTGCCTTCTGCATATTTCCTCTGTTGAAATGTTCGTTGAGCTCTTTTGTCCATTTAAAAACTTGGATTCTTTGTCTTATTATTGAGTGAAACCACTTTTATACATTATGGATATAAATCCTTTTGTTCATTCTGTTATTTATTCATTCATTCTACCTACCAAATAATCAATAATCATTTGTTGACTACTTCTTATTAGAGACTTTAGTGGGTTGATTATTGTGTCCCCCAGAATTCATGTCCATCTGCAACCTCAAAATGTGACCTTAGTTGAAAATAGGTTCTTTGCAGATGTAATTCATTTGGGAAGTTCAAGATGACATCATCCAGGATGGATGGTGGGCCCTAAATCCAAGGACTGGCGTCCTTATTAGAAGAGAAGAGGACACAGTGAAACATACAGAAGGTGGCTATGTGAAGACAAAGGCAGAGATTGAAGTTAGACGTACAAAAGACAAGAGCACCAGGAACCACTGGACACTGGAAAAGGCGTAGAAGGATTTCCCCCAGAATCCTTGGAGGAAGTATGGCCCCACTGACACCTTGAGTGCAGACTTCTTGCTTCCAGAACTGTGAGAGATAAACTTCTGTTGCTCCAAGTTAACGGTAATTTGTCCGAACACCCCTAGGAAACGAATACAGTCACTATTCCAGGAAAATGGCGCTACTACAATGAGTAAGATGCAATTAAGAAGTTCAAGGAGAGCTGACATGAAGTAAACTGGCAGCTATTTACAGAAAGCATCTGCAACATTTTTACAAAATTAGCAATATTTGAAATTATTTTTAAAAGGATGATTAGGCATCACTTGGTCAGATTTAGGGTGGGAGGAAGGAACAGAAATGCAAGGTGGGCAGAGCAGACATAGCAAAGGGTGAAGCCATGAGAGGTCTTGGTGGGGAGGAAAATTGTGTATCTAAGAGCAGAGCATAGAGGGGACAGGGCAGGAGATATGGTTGAAGAGTTTGGGAGGTAGACATAATCTGAACGGCTTTGTATGTCATGCTAAAGTGTCTGTTTTATTCTATAGGCAATGTAGAACAAGCCAAGATCTTAAAGATGGAAAACAATGTAATCAGATATCAGTATAGGGGAGTGATTAAGAGCACATGTGCCTGGGCCTGAATCCTGGCTCTGCGGCTTATTAACTATGGAAACTTGAGCAGGTTTCTTATCATCTGTCTTTCATCTGTACAATGGAGATAATAATGGCACCTATGGCAAAGTGCTGATGTGAGGAGTAAATGAGTTAAACAGGTATAATTCTTAGCAGTGTCTAGCATATACGAGACACTGAACTGAATGTTAGTCATTATTATCTGGCATGCATTTTATTAATGGAAAGTTCATCCTGGCAGGAATGTGGAGATAATTGAGGCAGACAAAATGTGTATGAGATAGTAGCAATTATTTAAGCAAATATGTGAACAATGTAGGGAGGAAGGAGAGATTTGGGGCTATTTCTTATGTACAATCTGAGTTGTACTGGTCAATATGCTGTGAAGAATTGGAAAAAAGAAAATACGTTGGCTCAAAGATTTCTGCCTTGAGACAGAGTATATATTGATGCCATTAGCAGTGAACAGAATCATAATATAAGCAATGGCATTTGGGGAAGGAATGGCGAGGAGTGGGGAATACATTTTATTTCAGAGATGTTAAGATTAATGTGACTGTGACATCCAGGTAGAGAAGCTTAGAAGGCAGGTTAGAAGGCATCTTCAATGGAAGGGAATAGATGTAAATTCCTAATGTTTCTCAAGGAGGGCCCCTTGAATATTTTATGAGCATCATCTGGAGCTCTTGTTGAAAACATAAATTCATGAACCCTATTTGTATTAGGGTTCTCTAGAGGGACAGGACTAATAGGATAGATGTATGTATGTGAAAGGCAGTTTATTAAGAAGTACTGACTTGCACGATCACAAGGTGAAGTGTCACAACAGGCTGTCTGCAAGCTGAGGAGCAGGGAAGCCAGTCCAAGTCCCAAAACCTCAAAAGTAGGGAAGCCAACAGTGCAGCCTTCAGTCTATAGCCAAAAGCCTGAGAGCCCCTGGCAAACCACTGGTATAAGTCCAATAGTCCATAAGCTGAAGAACTGGGAGTCCAATGTTTGAGGGCAGAAAGCATCCAGAACAGGAAAAAGATGGAGGCCCGAAGACAGAGCCAGCCTAGTCCTTCCATGTGCTTCTGCGTGCTTTTATCCTAGCTGTGCTGGCAGCTGATTAAATGGTGTCCATTCCAGATTAAACATGGGTCAGCCTCTCTCAGTCCACTGACTCAAATGTTAATCTCCTTTGGCAACACCCTCACAGACACACCCAGGGACAATATTTTGCATCCTTCAATCCGATCAAGCTGACACTCAATATTAACCATCACACCATTTAAGTCCTACTGAATTTGAATTGCTGGCAGGCAGGCCTTAAGAATTTGCATTTAAGGACTCTTCTAAGTCATGCTTGTGTATATAAGAATCACTGGCTTCTGGAAAACCTGTGGGCCTCCAATCCTTAGTTGTTCATGAAAATCACCTTGAGAACTTTAAAAGAATCACCTTGAGAACTTTAAAAAAAAAACAACAAAACTGATGCCAGGGCTCCACCTCCAAGATAATCAGATTTAATTGGTGTGAAATGGGGGCCACAGCTTCAGGCTGTTTAAAAAGTACCCCAGGTAATTCTAATTTGCAGCCAGAAACTAGAAGGGAAGAAAAGGTAATGTTTAAGAAGATGCGAGAAATGACCTGGTGATCAGAAGAGATCCAGATGTCAGGTGAGGAAAATAGTTTTAAAAGTAGGAAGAAGTAACATTACCAAGTTTGACAGCGCTGATAGCTGCAAGAGACATAGAACTGAAAATAGGTTAGTGGATTTGACCAACAGGAGTTCAATGATGATTTTACGGAGGGTATTTTCAACGGAGTGGAGTAGATACAGAAACGAGAGAGAAAGATTTAAGAGCATGGAGAAAACAAACACAGACTATGCTTTCACAAAGCTTGAAAAGAGATGGAACACAGCTTACAGCAAGGACAATATATTCTCTGTGTGTGTACACACATATGCACAGTTGACCCTTGAACAATATGGGTATGAACCAGCAAGTCCTCTTATACATGGATTTTCTTTCACTTCTGCCACCTCTGAGACAGCAAGACCAATCCCGCCCCTTCCTCAGTCTACTCAATGCGAAGGCAAGAAAGATGAAGACCTTTATGATGAGGAGTAAATACATTTCCTCATCTTTATGACTGCTTCTCTTATTGGTAAGCCTTCTTTTCAACATTAGACTACTAGTAGTTAAACTTTGGAGGAGGCAAAACTTACATGAGGATTTTTAACTGCACTGGTGAGTACCCCAACCCCTACTTTGTTCAGGGGTCAATTGTATACGTTTTTAGAATGAAAATATGTAGAACTTTTGTAGGCAAAAAAGAAAGCACCAGAGGAGAACATGTTGAGGATATAATTTTAAATAGTTTATTTCATGGAGCAAACTCTAGAAAAGGAGAAGAAATTCAGTTTTCGATGTGCAGTAAGTCTTCACTCAACACTGTTGAAAGTTTCTTGGAAACTGACTTAAGTAAAATGATGCATAACAAAACCAATTTTACCACCAGCTAACTGATATAAATAAGAGTTCTTACATCATATTTCTGCTCATAAAAACACCACCAAACCTAGAGGAAGACACCACACACTTCTAATATTAAACACTGAAGTAAATATGATCTATACATCCATTTATACAAGACTAATAAAAACAAGTAAGATAATTATTTACTCAAGTTTTGGTCAGTTAATGAATGAGTGTGGTCATAGTGGTGAGTTCAGTGAAGGAATGAATGTTTATAAGGAGCCCTTCTCCCACCATGTAGTTCAAAAACATTAACAGGCACAGCTTTGGTTTGTGGGAGGAAAATGGAGTACCAAGAGAAAACTCATGCAGACATTGGGAGAATGTGCAAATTCCACACAGGCAGTGGCCCTGGCCAGAATTGCTTTTTTTTTTTCTCCGTCATCAGTGTTATACTGAAATGATGTTGAATGAAATGATGTTATTTGAGGATTTGCTGACCAGAGGAAAAAGATACTGTTCTCTCCCTGAGAATAGGAGGTAAGGATAAAAGAAGGGGTAGTTTGCTGGAATGAGACAATATTTGCTATTTGTGGCCCCACTTTTCCAGTGCTGTATGAGGTTCAATCCTCTGTGAGAGAAGGGATTGGGGGTCATTGGAGAGCTTGAAGAGGCAACAAATTGTTTGCATGGAGAATGTGAGAGGAACCTGAATAAGGACCAGTATAAACACTGCTGGACAGTGTTTGAGAGTCCCATTGGGATATGAAGTCATAGATTTATAGTGGCAGCAATTCACAGAGCCAGGTGATTTTCTCTAGCAACACTTAGCAGTTCATACTTGGGAAATAGGAGGCTGCCTCTGGGTTAGGACTGGCAGGGGTGGGGTGGAAGAAGAGAAGGAGAAGAACTGACAGCATTGTTACAGCACCGTTAAAGTGATTGATATAATGAGTTTGTGGTGTGGGCAGGAGAGGCTAGCCTGGGATAATAAAGAAGGATGATGCAAAGATTAATAGTTTTTAGGAGCTCCTGATGTAGGTTTAATAAAAGTAGGAGAGTGAGAAAAAGGTGGAAAGAGTGAAGGTTATGAAAAGTAAGTGGGATCCTTAGTTTAAGATTTCAGAAGGGGTAAAGATGTTGGTAACTATAATGGCCTTGGTTTAGTTAGGACAGTGAATTGCTGATTGTAGCAGAATAATGGTAAAATGGGATAGGAGAGAGAGACACCGAGACCAGATGCCTGGGTTCTTCATGAACTTAGGTAGTAATCTGGTAGGTGCTAGAGATGAAGGATGAAAATTTGACAAGGTGTGGGGTGTGGCCCAGATTTGAGCACGTCAGAAGGGGAGATGGTCCTGCGTTGGAATCCTATCACCATCTGGGGAGTGTTGGCCATGTTATTTCTGTGAGTCTCAACTTTTTCATTTATAAAACCAGATATTACAGTAGTTACCTCCTACTGGGTTTTAATTATTTTATTTCTAGGATAAGGAACTTAATACACGTAAAGCACTTAGCACGGATGCTGGTGCTTACAAATGCACATGAAATACTAATTCTCGAATCTCCTCCCACCTCCCCATATTCTTGTGCCTGAGAGGCCATCAAGTAGATGCTTACTTGATGAAGTGCTGTGTACTATGAAAATCTGTAATTAAGGTATGCAAAAGCTACACTTTTTTTTTTCTAAGTTTAATTTCAGCTCATGGAAGTTTCTTCCCAAATTGCAACTAAGTTTTGTGGAGCTTACCTAGCATAAGAAGACAGTGACTAAGGAATCCTCTAGTCTAACAGACGACCAGCCTCCAGGTTTTTCTTTGGCTCTTGATTCAAGCGTGCTGTATGGAGAGATTCATTTTTGCTTCTGTTTCAGTGCAATACTTTGGGGTGTGTGAATCAGCCTGTTGCTTCCAGACCATTGAAGGGCAGGAGTAGTATCTGTAAGGGTTTTGATATTGTTCAACGTAAACTCACTCTGTAGCCTTTCTTTCTTATGGAGCTTGTCACTTTTTCATGATGCCTTCTGAAGGAACAGGGCATAGGATTCTACTGTCAGATTCAATAAAATGATCTTAGGACCTGAGAACACAGGACCCATTCCCCTCTCTCATCTTCTGATCTCCAAGATTCTTGTTTTTGTTTTTTTTTTTTTTAATTCTCTCCATCCCTTCCCACCACCCCAACAGCCTCCATCCAAAATGCCATAGGTTAGAAGATTTGGGAAGGATTGACTGGGAGCCCTACCCTTTACAATTCTCAATACCCCTGCCTACAAACATTTTATGACTGTCTAGGGAGCTCTTTATTTTCTGAAGGGCTTTAGGGTTTTTTATTTATTTTTATTTTTTGAGATGAAGTCTTGCTCTCTCTCCCAGGCTTGAGTGCATTGGAGTGATCTTGGCTCACCTCAACCTCCACCTCCTGGGTTCAAGCGATTCTCCTGCCTCAGCCTCCTAAGTAGCTGGGATTACAGGCGTGTGCCACCATGCCTGGCTAACTTTTTTGTATTTTTAGTAGAAACGGGATTTCACCATGTTGGCCAGGCTGGTCTCGAACTCCTGACCTCAGGTGATCCACCTGCCTCGGCCTCCCAAAGTGCTGGGATTACAGGTGTGAGCCACTGTGCCCAGCCCTTAAACCAGTCATAAACAGAACTCTTTTGCCCCCTCACCCCTTTTCTGCCCTATCTTATCTCACCCTTGAGGCAATAATCAAACAGATTAGCTACCCAGGAAAAACAGGATGTGAGGGAAAATAAATTTTGTGGAAAAAATAATTCAGAAGTATCACTCCACTATCTATATCTACCTATGTCTCTTGTAAATTGTCCCTCTGTAGTTAATGCACTTTCAAATCTCTTATCTAAGCCAGGCCAGAAAAAACAGTGATGAAAATTCCAGACACAGGAGATGCGGCATTTTGTAGGTTTGTCAGCTCAATTGAGGAGCTGAGACTCCAAAGAGGGAATGAGAGAGAAACCCTGGAATTAGACTGAGTAAATAGCAACCTATTTGGCTCGGCTTCTACATAGAACATAGGGCTTTTACACTTAATCAAATGGTAAATAAACCTTTAGAGAGATTGTATAATGAGGCTGGGGCACTGTATGTTATTGACTCATCTCAGAGGAATGCTTATTTCCCACTTTAAAAATTATTCATCATTATTTACCTTAGAGTAGATGTTTCTTGTTTTTAAAAGTCTAATAGAATACAATAGACAGAAATGGTTTTAAAAATCAAACCTAAAGGGCTTAAAGACAAATGATAACAATTTTATTTTAAACGTTCAAAACATTCTGTTAGCCTAACTAATGTCATCTAACTGCAGACCACTCTTTTACCTTAACAAATCTCAGAAGAGAAAATGTTACCCCCCTCTGTTTTTCTTTCAAAATAAACCTGCCAGGACTATAGTATTGTACTAAGACATGGGACGCTATTTACATTTTATTCTGCGTGAAGGGTTTTTCTAAATTTTATTTTATTTTATTTTAAAGTTCTGGGATACATGTGCAGAACATGCAGGTTTGTTACATAGGTATACGTGTGCCATGGTGGTTTGCTACACCTATTAACCCATCATCTAGATTTTACGCCCCGCATGCATTAGATATTTGTCCTAATGATCTTCCTCCCCTTGCCCCCTACCTCCAGACAGGCCCCGGTATGTGATGCTCCCCTCCCTGTGTCCGTGTATTCTCATTGTTCAACTCCCACTTACGAGGGAGAACATGTGGTATTTGGTTTTCTGTTCCTTTGTTAGTTTGCTGAGAATGATGGCTTCCAGCTTCATCTATGTCCCTGCAAAGGACATGAACTTGTTCTTTTTTATGGCTGCATAGTATCCCATGGTATATATATGCCACATTTTCTTTATCCAGTCTATCATTGATGGGCATTTGGGTTGGTTCTAAGTCTTTACTGTTGTAAATGGTGCTGCAGTAAACATATGTGTGCATGTGTCTTTATAGTAGAATGATTTATAATCCTTTGGGTATATACCCAGTAATGGGATTGCTGGGTCAAATGGTATTTCTAGTTCTAGATCCTTGAGGAATCACCACACTGTCTTCCACAATGGTTGACAAATGGGATATAATTAAACTAGAAAGTTTCTTTTAAGACACAATTCTATTCACCTGCTGTGTGAAAGAAGCAGCAATGTCAAGAAATTAAGAACAGGGAAACTAGGAATAGCTGTGACGTGAAAGACCAGAACAAGAACATCAATACCTGTTAAATAGAGATCGAAGTCAAATTGTCCTAAATTTGTGTAAAATTAGTCTGAAAGATGATTCATATAGCAAATAGCAGAAATAAGGATTCTAAACATTTTAAAAAATAGGACGTTAGATCAGGAAGAGGTAATAGTAGAGAGAAGTAAAGGTATAACTATTTCAACACTTCTTAAAACTGAAGGCAAAAGACCTTTGGTTGTATTAATAACTTTGACTATTGTAAACGTGTTAGGAAAAGTTTTGAGACTTATGATTCAAAATGATTGAATCATGTTTTAGAGGTAAGGTTGGAGGTGCTATAGCATGTAAAACATGTTACAACACAATGGCATGTGCCTGTAGTCCCAGCTACTCAGGAGGTTGAGGAGAAGAGTTCAAGTCCAACCTGGGCAACATAGGGAGACTCTGTCCCTAAGAAATAAATAAATAATGTAAGCATTTTTTTAAAGTTAGTAAAATGATTAAAAAACAACACAACTACACTGAGAGAAAAAGGATAAACCTTAATGCCAAAAGCTATGGGAGAAAATTAGAGATGATAAGCAGATGGATCCAGATTGAAGAACTAAATTGTAGCTCAACGCTAAATGGCACCTTAACACCAACAAAGGTGGAAGTAGCACCTGGGAGCAAGATGGGGCAGAGAGGCATTTATAGGCTGATGGCTTCCAGCTGCACTTGTTGTTCGACTATTGCATCCTCCTGCCCCTTTTCCTTAGGCTAGAGAGAAACAACAGATACAGAGGTGAGGGAAGGGAGCTTGAATGGAGCCAACTGGAAGGCAGTGTACCCAGAGGCTCCTTAGATGTGAGAACAGGGAACACCAGCAGCCATAAAACCAGTAACTAAGACATCTTGATTTTTTTTTTTTTTTTTTTTTTGAGACACAGTCTTGCACTGTTGCCCAGGTTGGAGTGAAGTGGTGTGATTTTGGCTCACTGCAACCTCCGCCTCCCCAGTTCAAGTGATTCTCCTGCCTCAGCCTCCCAAGCCCAGCTAATTTTTGTATTTTTAGTAGAGATGGGGTTTCACAGTGTTGGTCAAGATTGTCTCAATCTCTTGACCTCATGATCTGCCCGCCTCAGCCTCCCAAAGATTTTTTTTTTTGTCACTTCAGTGGCCATTTTTTTTACTGCAGGAATACAGTGTAGCCGTAAATTCCCTATATCTTCTTAAGTAGGCTGCCCAAATAGAAACTGCAGGCTAATGGACAATTTCTACTAAACCGAATTGTACATTCAGAACTCATCAAATATTTGAGGAAAACTTGCCATTTGAGAGAGGACAGATGCGAAAAATTAAAAAGTTTCTAACAGTTTGTATTATAAAAAATAACCGTAGAATAAATATAACTAATGTCATAATAAATGAACTACAAAAACAGATTAAAGCCAGATAAATTAAAATTTTATGGTTGCGATAAAAAGCTTAAAACCTGATTGAATTGGCCGAATGGACATAGCCAAAGAGACCAGTTATAAACTGGAAGATGAACAAAGATTACCCAAGATGTGGCACAATAGATGAATGGAAATAAGTAGGAAATATGTAGGATGAATATGTTGGTTTTTATAATTTGGCTAATAAAATATCTAGGAGAAAAATATAGAATTATGAAAAAGAGAAACTATGTAAACTGGAAACAGGATAATTTCTAAAGTAGAACTTTCACATTGAAAGGGATACTTCTGACTAGCAGCAAACATTTAAAAAATGACCCCACACCTAGACTCAACATATGGAAATTTCAGAAAGAAAACTGTAAAACCCCATAGATGAGCATGGAGTGAAACCCGCTTAGCTACAGAGGCATGATAATCAGATTGACATCATTTTTCTTAAACTGGATATAAGAAGGCAGAGGAACAAGATCTAAGATCTGGGGACAAGGAAATTTAAACCTAGAATCTATGCCAAGTCAAAGAATCATTTAAATGCAAGAATGAGATAAATATATAATCAACAAGTAAGAACTCAATAAATCTGGTCATTCACAGACATTTTCCGGAAAGGAAAATATTGCTTCAGAAAGAAGAAAATGAATGTACAAAGTATAAATTGAGTGCAAGAATAAACATTTAGAGCTGGGCGCGGTGGCTCATGTCTGTAATCCCAGCACTTTGGGAGGCCGAGGTGGGCAGATCACGAGGTCAGGAGATCGAGACCATTGTGGCTAACACTGTGAAACCCCGTCTCTACTAAAAATACAAAAAATTAGCCGGGCGTGGTGGCGGGTGCCTGCAGTCCCAGCTACTTGGGAGGCTGAGGCAGGAGAATGGCCTGAACCCAGGAGGAAGAGCTTGCAGTGAGCCGAGATCACACCACTGCACTCCAGCCTGGGCAACAGAGCAAGACTGTCTCAAAATAAATAAATAAATAAATAAATAAATAAATAAATAAATAAATAAATAAAAAAAATAAAATAAACATTTAGTTATGTTAGTAAAACTCATGGGTATGGCCAGGTAAATTTTGACTATTTATTTAAAATACAACTTGAAACAAACATTCCAGATGGCATTTACATGATAGGTGAGAGGAGAAGACAGAAGTAGAAGTAAAGATATGCCAAAATTATTGATGTCTTTATGTAAAAGACACAGATTCTGATGAACTCTATACATTTTTCTGGAAAATAATATGTGGGTAAAAAAATGGAATGATTATTATAAGAAAGTGAATAAAATATGTACCTTTTCATCAATGAGGGAAATAAAATGAATCAGAAAACTTGTTCAAACTGTATGAAGGGAAGAAAGGAGAAAAATAATAGGTAGAATAAGTAAGTTCCAAGAAAACAGAAAAAAAACAAATGTTCATGGATTCAACTCACCCATTAAAATGCAGACAATGTCTGATTGGCTTCTTTCTAAATGTTCTATTGAATTATAACATATATACAAAGTGTACCAATCATAAATATATATATTATAGAAATTGAATGTTTGTGTTCACAAGCTGAACATACTTTGGAATCACAATCAAAATCAGGAAACGTTTACGGACCTGCAAAAGCATCCTCCCTCCTTTGGCTTCAAACTTCACCACTACCATCTACCCCTTTAACCCTACCTCCATTCAGACATTACCTTTTCCAAGGGAAAGCACTATTTTGCCTTCTATTATGATAGATTAGTCTTCGCTGTTTCTGAATTTTATGTAAATGTGATCTACATTATGTAACCTTTCATGTCCAGCTTCTGTCGCTCATCATCATATTTGTGAGATTCAAACATGTCATTGCATATAGTTGTAGACTATTCAATCTCAATGCTGCGAAGAGTTTTATTGTGACAATATTCAACACTTTATTATTCATTCCATTGTCGATGAACATTTGGATAGTTTCTGGTTTTGGGCTATTATAAATAGCACTGTTATAAACATTCTAACTCATGTAAGTGTATGTCTTGTGGTAAACATATAGGACAAATTTCTGTTGAGTTGAAACCTAGGAATGGAATTGCAGTACATAAGATCTCTAGTTGCACTGCATCTTTGCTACACTTGGTATTTCTTATCTTTTTAACTTTATTTTGGTTGAGGTGAATTGTTTTTAAATTCTCTGATCACAGGAGAAGCTGAGTACCTATTTGTATTATTGTTGATCTCTTTTTGTGAAAAGCTTCAAGTATTTTACCCATTTTTCTATGTTGTTTCTATTTTCTCATTGATTTGTAGGTGTTCTTTATATACTCTGATAATAATTGTCACATGTATGTATTGCAGATCTTTTATCCCACTCTGTGGCTTGCCTTTTTACTCTCTTAGTGATGTCTTGGATAAGCAGAAATTTCTAATTTTAATATACAGAAATGGATTAATCTTTTCCTTGTGGATAATCATTCTGTGTCCTGCTTAAATATTTCCCCCAGCCTACAGTCATGAGTATATTATCCTATATTGTCTTCTAGATGCTTTGCTATTCTACTATTCACATTTATACGTATAATTCATCTAGAATTAATTTTAGTATATAGTACAATTATTATTTTTTCTTTCTTATTATAGCAAGTCAACACGGAATCACTTAATTGTTTTTAAAGCAAAACCAAAACAATAAATCTTTCCACTACTCTGAAGTGCATCACTTTCACATTGTGTCTATATACGTCTGAATATGTTTCTGGACAGTCTATTCTGTTTTCTTTGGTGCATTTTTCTATTCTTTTCCCCAGCGTCACACTATCTTAATCTAGCTTTATTACATCTTGGTGTCCATTAGTGTTCTTTGTTCTTTGCATACCCCCATTTCTTCTTCTCCTCCTCCTCCTCTTCCTCCTTTTCCTCCTCCTCCTTCTTTTTTTTTTTTTTTTTTTTTTTTTTCTAAGATGGAGTTTTGTTCTTGTTGCCCAGGCTGGAGTGCAATGGCAGATCTCAGCTCACTGCAACCTCTACCTCCCAGGATCAAGTGATTCTGCTGCCTCAGCCTCCCGAGTAGTTGGAATTACAGGCACCCACCACCGCTCCCAGCTAATTTTTGTGTTTTTAGTGGAGACAGGTTTTCACCATGTTGGCCAGGCTGGTCTTGAACTCCTGGCCTCAGGTGATCTGCCCGCCTTGGCCTCCCAAAGTGCTGGGATAACAGGCGTGTAGCACCGCGCCCAGCCTCCCATTTCTTTTTACCTGTCTAACTATATTTTTCTTCTTCGTAGTTGTCTTGACTATTCTTCATCCTTTCAGTTTTATATACATCTTATAATTAATTTGTCAGTCCCCACCATCAAATCTTGCTTGGATTTTCTTTGGGCTAAAATTAAACTTTGTTGCTCAATTAAGGGAGAATTAACATCTTTATAACACTAAGTCTTTCAATTCATGAATATAAAGTAGCTTTCAATTTATTCGTGACTTATTTTACTTATCAAAATAAAATTTTAACAGTTTCTGTGTCTTTCATTAAAGTTATTTCTTTGCTTTGCATAAGCTATGCTTATAAAAATTTTAAAATTTGCTGTAATTGCATGTTGGTAGATAAAAATGTAACAGATTTTTCTTTGTTTTGATCTTTTTTTTTCTGATTTATTCAAGTTTAATTCAATCAAATCATGAAGCTATGGGTAGATTGCAATATCATTCAAGGGATTAAGCCACTAAATTCAATTGGGGCTTTATTTATTTATTTATTTATTTATTATTATACTTTAGGTTTTAGGGTATCCAGCCACTTTGGTAAATTTACTTATTAATTTTAATTGTAGATTTTTTTTTGGATTTTCTACATGTGTATTAATGTTGTGTGTAAATATTGACAGGTGTATTTATTCCTTTCCCTGTATTTCTACAATTTATTTCTTTTATTTACCTTATTGCCCTGGTCCAAATTTTTAGTTTCATGATAAATGGAAATGGTGATAATAGATATCTATATCTTTTTCTCAGTCACTTCATTTTATTTTTCAAAGGTTTGTATCTTTGACCAATAAGTATAATATCTACTATAATCCTTTTATTTTGTTGGTATTCTTATTAGATGAAGGATTTTTTTTTATTCCTAGCTTACTAGAAATTGTTTTGTTTTTAATCAAGAATGAACATTAAATTTTATACAATGATTTTTCTGTAATCATTGAGATGGTCACATGCACTTTCTCCCTAGTTAAGTGGCATATTACACTGGCTTTCTAAAGGGTAAATCAAACTTGCATTTTAGGAATCAACTTGACTGATGCTTTGTACTTTAAAGACATTACTGTATTACGTATGCTAATATTTTTCCAGATTTTTTCATATTTGAGGAGAGATTGACATATAAAATTTCTTTTTTATATATATCTCCTTTTCAGGTTTTAGACTTATAAAACTATTTGAAAAATTTCTTCTTTATATAGTCTCTAGAAGAATTTCTATAGTCGTGATATATCTTCTTAAAGGTTTGGAAAAATTTCTTGGCAAAGTCATTTGGGTCAGCAGTTATTTGTAGGAATATTTTTAATTATAGAACTACTTCATTTAATAGATACAGAAATATTCAGATTTTTGACTGTTTCTAAGCATTTCCTCAGTTCATATAATTTTCACTTTTATTGACATAAAGATGTTAATAATGTCACGTCTTTTATTAGTATTTGTAAATTTTGTAGAATATTGCTGTGATATTGGTAAATTTTGCTTCTTTTAGTTTTTTACTCATTGGTTATTAATTTTATTAGTTTTTCCAAGGAAATAATTTTGGTTTTCTCTATTTTTCTATTATACAATTTTCTTTGCATTGATTTCTGTTTATTGGTTTATTTCCTTTCTTCTGCATTTATAAATTTTAATTTATTCTTTTCTAAGTATTTGAGATTAAACTTGAGTCACTGATTTTTAATCTTTTCTTTTTATCATAAATGCATTTAGATTTCTCATTTCCTCTTAAGGAATATTTGATGTCTTATTTTGATTATTGGTATCCTCAAAATATTTCCTAATATTTATTTTCTCATTTTTCTTTGATCCATGAATTATCTTAAAATATATTGCTACATTTCTAAACTCTTGAGATTTTCCGAGTATCTTTGTCATTGATTTCTGGCTTAATTTCACTGCGGTCTGAAAATATACTCTGATTGACTTAAATCTTTTGAAAGTTCTTGGGAATTGCTTTGTGGCCAAGCATATGATAAATTTCAGGAAACAGGCCATGTGTGCTTGAAAACAGTCAATTCTATTATGGTTAGAAACTGTGCTGTCTGTATGTTGAACAGGTAAAATGTGTTAACTCTCCTAAATTAAAAAAAATCATTATTGATGTTTATTAATTACTATGATGGATAAGGTAAAATCTTTTCCATATGGTTGTGGGTTTGTCTATTCTTTAATTTTATGTATTTTTCACTGTATATATTTGGAAGTTGTAACTACAAACATATATAATTTCTTACGCTGATTTTGTGGATTGACCTTTTCAGTGTTATACAATGTACCTTTCTATCTCTAACACTTCGTCTTTAAGTCTATTTTCCTGAATATTTTATTATGATTACCACAGATTCTTTTAGTTAGTGTTTGCTTGGTATATCATGTCCACTTTCAACCTTTCTAAGGTAAGCAGCATGTAATCTGATAATCGTGTCTTAAAAATTTAACTATAAAGTCTTTAATTTCATTTAATCCCTCCAAATTTTTGTTTCACTTTTGTTGTTAAATTACTTTTTTTTGGGCTGAGCACAGTGGCTCACACCTGTAATCCCAGCACTTTGGGAGGCCGGGGCAGATGGATCAGGAGGTCAGGAGTTCAAGACCAGCATGACCAACATGGTGAAACCCCGTCTCTACTAAAAATACAAAAATTAGCCGGGTGTAGTGGTGCGTGTCTGTAATCCCAGCTACTCAAGAGGCTGAGACAGGAGAATCTCTTGAACCCGGGAGGCGGAGGTTGCAGTGAGCTGAGATTGCGCCATTGCACTCCAGCCTGGATGACAGAGCGAGACTCTGTCTCAAAAAAAAAAAAAAAAAAAAAAAAAAAAATCAATTTAAATGCCAAAAAACATTACATCTATTATTTCGTACAGTAAGTATTTATGTTTACAAACATATTTGCTTTTTATGTTTCTTTACATTCTGCCTGGCATTCCCTCCCAAGCTCATTTTTCTTCTGACTGTAGGACTTCTTTTAGTTCTACTTTAAATGAAGGTCTACAGGCAACAAATTTTCACAAATTTAATTATTGGAGAATATCTTTATTTTATCCTTGATTTTGAAGGTTACTTGTAATGGGTATAGAATTCTAGGCTATCATTTACAATCCATCAGCACTTTAAAGGTGCTGTTCAGTTGTCTTTTGGTTTCCATCGCTTCTGCTGAGAAATCAACTCTCAGCTTTATTTATTTAAACCTTGTTATAACTTGTAGTTTTAGTCATTATGGTTGGAGAATGTGATCTCCAAAGCATCCTCTTTTTGTAACTTAAAGAAGTTTCCTTGGAGTGTAATATGCAATATTTATACATGTTTTATCATGCTGGAAAAGAATTTTAGTCTCAGTAGATACAAATATTAATGTATGTCCATATCAATATATTCTAATTATTTTGAAATTTGTCTATTCTAATGTAAGTTTCAAATTTTACATTTAAAATACATTAGAATAAACACATTGCATTTTTTCTTTATATTTAAAATTTTGATCTCAATGTATTAACTTTGGGGAAATAAATACGTTAAAATCTCTATAATAATTTTCTAAATATTTCTACTTGTATTTCTAATTTTTTTGCTTAAAAAATTTTTGGACTCTTCTCACAAATCCCATGCTAGCTCCATGTTCATTGTGAACTGCACTTTGGAGTAGTTTTTTCTTAACTTATACTTTCTTATCTCTGTTTTTATGTGCTTTATATTATTTTTTTTACTTTTGCTTCAGTACAGTTCCATAATGATTAACTTTGGCTTTTCAGTCATGCAGATTGGGTTTCAAATATGACCTCTGTCATTTATTGGCCATCTATTATTGAATTCCTCAAACAATAGTTTTCTCATGTGATAAGTATTCTGAAAAATGAGAAGGTCTGAAATATTTTAGCATAGTAAGTATATCACAGTGTAAGCACTGTCACAGTGATCACCTATCAGAGTGTAAGCACTCAGTAAAAGGCACTGATATTGTAATTGCCTGAGTAATATTAACATTATTTAATGAGAAAAAAACAGTAATTGGATATGCAATGCCAAATAAGTCCAAGAAAAGCATAAGGAAGAATTTAACAGGGATAAAACAAAAAAATGACTAAGAATATACAAAACAGTTTATACACTGATAAATACATTTAAGAATGAATGCTTAAAATAGATAAATTTCTGTCAAATCTAATAGAGAAAAGTAGAAAACCAAGTAACAATAGGTAGGGGTCACTATAATTATGAAACCATTTCTATGGTAATCAATTTAAAAACATTGATAATATACATAATTTTCTAGAAAAATACAAATGTAAAATCATGCCAGAGAAAACATGTCAATAATACTGTGACATTTTAGTTATCCAGTAATTACACCCCCTCACCAAATAAAAGCACCAGGGCCAAATGGTTTTGTTTTGAATCCTTCCAAATTTTCAAGAACTTTTAATTTCTATCTTACATACATATTTTTCAGAACTAAGTTGATGAAGGAAGGAAAATCTTTCAAATTATTTCATTTAATTAACAAAACTCTAATATAATTGTCTTACAAAAAATACCATCTGATGCCATGAATATAAGTGTACAACTCCTAAATAAAATCCTAGCACATCTAATTCACCATCAAAAGAAGCAGCCACCACAATGAAGTAGGGTTTTTCCTTCCATAGATGTATAAAGCATTTCATTGTTATGCCAAAATAAAAAAAAAATCTGTTCATAACATGAAAAATGAGAACACATGGGACACAGAGAGGGGAACATCACACACTAGGGCCTGTCGGTGCGTGTGGCGCTAGGAGGGATCACATTAGGAGAAATACCTAATGTAGATGACAGGTTGATGGGTGCAGCAAACCATCATGAGACGAGTATAACTAAGTAACATACCTGTGTGTTCTGCACATGTATCCCAGAACTTAAAGTATAATAAAAAAATAAAAATCTTAAAGGCAATATGAATAGCACCCTAGAAATAAAAAAAATAATAATTGGTGACATTTTAAAAGAATAATTGATTTTTGCAGTCAAACTCTGGGTGTCTTGGCCTGATAGTTTTCCAACGGTGTGAGAAGCATTTATATTACATGAAAGAATAAGATAACAATGCCTGCAGTTACCCTTATTATTAAGTATTGTTCTGGATGTTTCAGTAAATGTGATACTGTATAAAATAAGAGCAATTACTATTAGTACTATTAGAATATAGAGGATAATATTATCAATATCACCACTGATATTCTGTAATTAAGACCTAAATTAATTAACTGAAAGCTTAATATATGATAATATTGTTCAATCAGTTAGCCAGATACATAAATGTACAAAAAATATCAGTAGCTTTTTCATATATGGCAATGATCATTTTAAGAATATAATGAAAATAAATGATCCTTACATGCTTAATATGTAAATTACATAAGAATAATAAGAAATATGTGAGACTTTTATGAATAATTGCAATAAAACACTTGCCTGGGAATTTTCAAGAAGTCTTGAATAAACAGAAAGAAATATGTTCCTGGAAGAAAAGGATAAACATTTTGAACAATGTTAATTCTTTATAAATTAATTACATGTTTAGTATCATCTCAACTATGTCTAATTTCTTTCTTCAACTTTGAATAAAGCATTTATAATAATTCTAAAAGAATACATGTGTAAGAAGACCAACGAATTTTTCAAATAGGGAAATTAAGGAGTAACATGTTACTTGTTACAAAAATGTAATATAGCTCTTCAATATTTAATTAAATCAATCTATAAGATTCAATGGAACACAATAACAAATAAGAGTTCAGAAACAAAACTTAGCAAACGTATAAGGATTTTTGTATATGATAAAAAAACCACTGTTACATTTGTGGTAGAAATGGAAGCATCCTTAACAAATAGTGCTCTATTAATCAGTTAACTTCAAAAATAATACTTGAGTTAAAAATTATAAAAATGATTGGAATATATAGATGAATTTCTTGGAGATCATGGGATAGTTTGTTGTTTTAAGCATGAAATAATAAAGCAATCACAAAACAAGTTTGTTTTGGATAAATTAACATCTAAAGAAATAGAAATTACTTACATTAAAACACATAGTCAATAAATACATAAAAAGATGCTGAACATCACTAATCATTAGGGAAACGCAAATCAAGACCACAATGAGATACAACTTCACACCCATTAAGATAACTATTAAAAAAACAAACAAACAAAACTGTAACAGTTGTCGGCAAGGATGTGGGTAAATTGGGGCCCTGTATGTCACTTTTGGGAATGTCAAATGGCACTACCACTGTGAAAAATAGTATGTTAGTTCCTCAAAATATTAAACAGAATTGCCATGTAATCCAACAATTCAATTTTTGGGTATATACTCAAAAGAATTAAAAGCAGGGACTTGATATTTGGACATCTATGTTCATGGCAACATTATTACAACAGCTAAAAGGCGCAAGCAACACAAGCATCAATAGATGAAAGAATACACAAAATTTGGTGTTTGTGTATATAGCGTATTTGTGTATAAAAAGGAAAGAAATTCTGACATATCCAACTATATGGATGATCTTAGAGAACTCTGCTAAGTAAAATGCACTAGCCACAAAAATAAAAATATGGTATGATTTCACTTAGGTGAGGTACCCATAGCAGTCAAATTCATGCAAAGTGGAATGGTGATTGCCTGGAATTGGAGTAAAGGGGAATTGTGTATTGTTTAATGGGCACAGAATTTCTGTTTGGGAAGATGAAAAAGTTCTGAGGGGAATGATGGTGATGGTTATACAACAACATGAATGCACTTAGTGCCACTGAACTGTGCCTTTAAAAATGGTTAAAATGGTTAAAATGGTCTGGGTGCAGTGGCTTATGCCTGTAATCCCAGCACTACAGGAGGCTGAGGCAGGAGGATCACTGACCAGCCTGGGCAACATAGTTGCCCAGGGAGTTCAAGACCAGCCTGGGCAACATAGTTGCCCAGGGAGTTCAAGACCAGCCTGGGCAACATAGTGAGACCTTGTCTCTACAAACAATAAAAAATTATCTGGCCGTGGTGCGGTGTGCCTATGGTCCTAGCTACTTAGGAGGCTGAGATGAATCACTTGAGCCTGGGAGTTCAAGGCTGCAGTGAGCCATGGTCACACCACTGCATTCCAGCCTGGGTGACAGAGCAAGACCATGTCTCCAAAAAAAAAAAAAAAAAATTAACAAAGTAACAAAAATAGTTAAAATGATAAATGTTATGCTATGTATATTGTACCCCAATAAATAAAATCACATTCACATTCCTTG
The DNA here is from genome assembly GCF_028885655.2 of Pongo abelii. Taxonomy (NCBI): domain Eukaryota; kingdom Metazoa; phylum Chordata; class Mammalia; order Primates; family Hominidae; genus Pongo; species Pongo abelii. Next base: position 33,010,884 of record NC_071985.2, read on the forward strand.
AAAAAATAAGATACACAATAATCTAGAGAAAATGTTTTCTGCAAGCATGCCAAATTAACATTCTCAATATATAATACAAACCTTTTTATGAAAACCTAACTCAACAAACACAAGCAAAGAATATGAACTGATGAAAAAGAGATGGCAAATAATTATAAAATGTTCAACTTTACTAGCAAATAATTTTAGAACAAGAATAAGATTTTATTCACCCCCTATCAAGCTGGTCAAGAGTAAAAATCGATAATATTCAGTGCTGATTTTGGTGAGTTGACATGAACACTTTTACATATTGCGTAAGAATGTCAGTTGGTTATGGCACTTCTGGAAAGCAATTAGGACAATATGTTTTGTATTTTTACAATGTCCATAGTCTTTGATCAAGTCGTGTCACTTTTAGGAATTGCGTTTAGGATAATTAGTTATAATGGAGGCAAAAATATTCCTGATGTCATTGTTGTAATAGGCAATAATAGTGTTAAATACAAAAATACTAAAAACAATTAACCAAATTCTGTTAAAAGTATACGGACCATAAAGACTGGAAGAAAATGTAGCAGTATGTTAGTTGTGGTAATCTTGGTGCTAGACTTATGGGTGTTTTTTCTTGCAAGTTTTCTGTGTTGAAAAATGAATACTGACATGTATTAGTTTCATAATTTATTCATAAAAGGATTATTAAGTAAAAATATATTCTTCATTTATTTTTATCTTGTTTCATCTCTCCTCCTGGTTTGTTAAATCACGCTGGGGAACTGCTGTGTTTGTAATTGAAGAGGAAAAAAATAATGAAGAAACAAAATGCTATAAGTGGCTTAAGACAGGAGTGTTCCCAAGCCTGCTGAACTGACAAAGTACTGGGTACAGAGCAGTTGCTGCTGTTGCAGACTCTCTCTTTGCCCCTAGAGGCAAATTCGGTAGACTTTATTTTTCAATATTTTGTCCTGACAAGAACAAGCTGAGCCAACATGTTAACAATGGTGTAATATTTAACAGAACGCTGACTTTTAAAGGCAATTTTATTTTCATTTTCCCTCTGACTCTTTTGTTTTCTCTTTCTTCTCCCCTACATCCCTCTTCACCCTAAGTTGGTGTTTTTAGGAACTCTGAAAGCTATTGAGTCTTGTCATAGTTTTTTGTTTTGCGGGTTCCTCTGATGCTAAATCTGGAGCCCAGAGCATGGCTCTCAGCTTCTGGGTTGATACCCCAGCTATCATCTGCATTATAGATCTGGGTCATCCCAACATGCAGAGTGGCCCTTTCTTTGACTGAGCTGCTGAGGATACAGTGAGTCCCTCAATCATTCTTCCAGTGATTCTTCCTTGTGCCCCATTTCCTTCCCTGTTATCTGTCCCATTTGGCCTTTGCCCACACTACTTGCGTTTTTCTAACTACAGCTACATTTGGTGGGTCATTTGTAGACTATACTGCTCTATTTCAGTTCTGGTGACCAGCCCTGCAACTGCCTAACAAAGAGCTTTTCTGTGGTCTTAGTGTCTTGTCAAGTTAGGCTCCTCTTTATTACATTCTCACTGCAAGCTGCAATTCAAATAGAGAATATTTATCCAAGTAGAAAGAATTTTACAGCCCCTACAGTGGTACTTTAGGTTAAAGTTACAGTCGATTCATTTGCCCCTACATAAAGTGATTCCCTTATTACCAATAACTTCGATCGTATCAAGTACTCATTCAAAACTGTGCTTTCCTCCTCATTTTTTCCATCCTTGTGGCTTTTTCTAAGCTGATCCTTCTGAAAGTGCTCTACTAATGTTCTAGAACAACAGAATTGGAGGCATCTGAGTACACTACAGTCCAGCAGGGCCACCTTTGTGAATCTCAGTTAAACTAAGGGCTTTCCCTTTTGCCCTAAAATAAAATCCTTTATTTATTTATTTATAAATCAAAAGGTCAGTGCTTAATTTCAAGAGTTGTTTTAGGGTTAGTATCCATTCACCAGAAAGTAAATATCGACAGTATTCCAGGCACTCTGTTACACTATCACCTAAATTATTTTAGAGGATACATTTAGAATATAAGAAAATGTCTAATCTTAGAATGTTCTTTGAGATTGTTGCTTTCAAGGACAACTGGTATTGTGATAAAGGTTTGAATGGAGTTTGATTTGAATCTCTTTTTTTTCTTGCTAAATATTAATTTTCAGACTTTAATGAATTATTTACTGTCCAAGACTCAGCATTCTCATATATATATATGAGTCTCAACATTCATATATATATGTTATATATATATAACATATATATATTCAAATCTCAACATTCTCATATAGTGGTAGTATTATTGCTTGAGGTTTTTTGTATAGATTAAATGACATAGTATTTCTGGGCTTTTTTTTTTTTTTTTGAGATGGAGTCTTGCCCTGTTGCTCAGGCTGGAGTGCAGTGGCACGATCTCGACTCACTGCAACCTCTGCCTCCCGGGTTCAAGCAATTCTTCTGTCTCAGTCTCCCCAGTAGCTGGGATTACAGGTGCATGCCACCACTCCCAGCCAATTTTTGTATTTTTAGTAGAGATGAGGTTTTGCCATGTTGACCAGGCTGGTCTTGAACTTCTGACCTCAGGTGATCCACCCGCCGTGGCCTCCCAAAGTGCTGAGATTACAGGTGTGAGCCAGCACATCCGGCCAAATGACATAGTGTTTCTAACATGATGCCTGACACATACTATGCACTCAGTTAATATTATTATTAGCATTGTTACTATTTCAAAAAGATTGCTTACATACTCATGTTCTTTGATTCCTTTTTTCATGAATATTTTGATTTTACATAGTACTTTAGTATGTTTGTGGGTATGGAAGGAGGTAAAAATGCTGATCCAGTCCTCAGGGCACATGGACTTTGGTTCAAGCACGAACAGTAATTAGCCCCATCAGAGTTGAGCAGCATGTCACTTCTCTTATATTTAATTTTCTTTTCAGTAAAATATCTTATGTCTCACATTGTTTTAATTATACTGATAATGATGATGTTTGCAAATGTCTTAGAAATTGTACTGCCAATGCATTTTGCTCAACTTTTATTATCCTGATCATTTTTCTAATTCTTGCTTTTCTCTTCTTTGAAGGCTTTGTCTACTGAACCAAAAAATCATATTAATAAACCACATGAGTAAATTACATAGAAAAGGAGTTACAGAACATTTTTCGAAGAATTTATTGATAGACCATACTCCCTAAGATTTCCTTTCAACTAAAACAAACAAACAAAAAAAGCTCTCAAACACTCGATGCTGCTTTTTCTCTCAAACAGAACTGATTTTGTTCCCACCGTCATGACTTTTATGTCTTCCATTTCACTCTAAATGTCGCACGTATTTTTTCACTCCATGGGACTGTGTTAAGTGTTATTCAAATGGATTGAGTTTCTAAGACCAAACATACCACCCTTCCTGCTTAGCTTACTGTCCCCTGAATCCTCATGTTTTTGTCACATTTCCTCCCTCAATATATTGTCACCTTCTGAAAAACATTTTTTAAAACCACACACTCATGGGCTTCAGGCAATCCAGCGCATTCACACTTTGTGAAAGGGGGACCATGTCATTGCTAGGAGCATAGCTCTTTGTAGAAACTTGACCCTTAATTACTGCCGATTGCCTGTTTGGCTTGAGCTCAGTTCTGTGCTCCGCTTGCCTGCTGTCCCCCTCCACATTGTGTCATTTTCATTTTCAGATCCACACCCACCTCTTTGTCCTGCTCGCCAGCCATTAACTTGCCTGCCACTACCTGTCCCATACTGCTTCGCAGCTGTTATCTCACTGCCAAGCTCAGACCTCGAAAGCCACTCTTGAATTCACCTGCCAGGCTCAGTCTGGGCCCTTGCCCAGGTTGATGAGAATGAATGGACAGGAATTAGATGGCCTGCCACATGCTATCAGAGGTATCAAGTTCTCCCCTTGTCCCAGGCTAACCTGAAATATCAACGTGAAGCTTTTATGCCTTAGACAAATACAACCTTGGAGTACCTGAGAGTTTGCATAATTTAAGAAGTATAAAAACATGTGTTGAAAAATTTTGACCAAGCCAATAGAATATGAACTACTAAGACCCAGGTATTGAATAAAAAACTGAAGCTTGTCCAAATTATTTATAATACATTTGTTAATGCTCTGGAAATTTTCAGAAAAATCTGGAAATCTGTTAAGTTCTACATTTGAGATCTGAATTCTGTTACTCTACATATTTCTATAGAAAAAGTCCCACAAATGTAGTACAATCTTATTCCAAACTCAGTTCATGTCACATGAAATTCTCATTGTTCTCTCTTCTGTCTACAAAAATCCTCAACTTTCAAGGCACAGTTCTACACCTTGTCACGTCCACAAAACTTCTGATCAGTTCAGCCTTAGTGTAGGGGGACTAAATGTATACTAGGCTTAATCTAGATAATCTGGACTTCTTCCCAGGATTTCCCACTTGCCAATGAAGTGACTTTAACTAGGCCACTTAACCCATGGTTCTCATTTTCTTCCTGTGTACACTGGGAGTGATACAGGCTCTGTCCAATTTGTAGTGTTGTTATAAAGATCAAATAAGGTAATCTATAAAAGTGTTTGGTAAACTATGATGATAGAGAAATGTACGGTAGTCTTTCCTCCAAATGTCCTTATTCTCTCTATTATCTTTAATGTACAATTACAGAAAATGTGGTAACTCTAAATTGGAAAGAAAAAATACATAAAGAGAGCTTTGGTCATTGTTCTACATTCTTTATTTTTTTGTGTGTGTTTTTTAAATATTTTCTTTCACACATAGATCAGGAGCAACATTCTTCACATTGAACCCCTCAACACCCCTAGGAAGTGGGTAATATTATTCCCACTTTACAAATAAAGAAGCCACGGCCAAAAGAGCTTAACTAACCTGCCCAAGAACACACAGCTAATAGTTGGTGGAGCCAAGATTCTAACCCAGGCTGCAGTTTGCATTCTTTTTTTTTCTTTTCTTTTTGAGATGGAGTCTCACTCTGTCTCCCAGGCTGGAGTGCAATGGAGCCATCTTGGCTCACCACAACCTCCACCTCCTGGGCTCAAGTGATTCTCCTGCCTCAGCCTCCTGAGTAGCTGGCATTACAGGCATGCACTACCACACCTGACTAATTTTTGTGGTTTTTTTTTAGTAGAGATGGGGTTTGGCCAGGCTGGTCTCAATCTCCTGACCTCAGGTGATCCTCCTGTCTCGACCTCTCAAAGTTCTGGGATTACAGGAGTGAGCCACGCGTTCAGCCCAGTTTGCATTCTTAACCACTAAATAGTCTTACCTCTCATAATGCTCTAGGTGATGGAGGGTATATGCTCCATTAATTTAACTTTATCTTTTTTTTTTTGTGAAATCTCCCTTAAACATACTATGTCCCTCATTGTCTTCTCTGGATCTTATGGGAGATAAGGCAGAGCAACAACAGCAAGACATGGTACTTTGCTAGTGTTTTCGGTGACTGCCTCTTCAGGTTGTAAGACATTCATTCACTGTGGCCTCCCTAGCCCTCAATGGTCCAGAGGGCAAGTTTCTGGCTACCTCATCAGTTAGTGCTGTGTCATGTGGCTTATCTCCTTATGTCTTATTTTATTTTTGGCTGTGACAGGTTCTGAAATTTACAAAGTTCTCTAGGAGGCAAATACTCTCTTATCTGGATTCTAGGCCTGGCTTTGTGGATCAAGCAATTCCAAGAAATCAACTTCCACAGAGCATCTGGGTGAATCCATAACCTCCAAGGAGGGAGGCTTCCCTTATGTGGGATACTGGGAGATTTCCTAGAATCATGATGCAGCTTCTGCCTGAGACTTATATGAATGAATGTGGATGGTATAAAGGGGAACTTCCTACTTCTCTACTAGATGGGATGTTTGACTGACAGTTTCACACATAATCCCCCTGCCAATGTTTCTGATTGTTTTCTTTGACTTGACTTTGCATAACCTCTGCTGCTTGAGTTCCAGCCATGCCCATACCTGTCATCTTTTTCCCACAGGCCTTTGTTTGGGAGGTTCCTCTATCTCTTGGAGAGTTTCGCTTGCTAGAATGATATGCTAGTACTTGGTAAAATGAATTATCTCTGTGTGTAAGACCCATCTGAGAAGACTGTGGTTAGTTTTGTTTGTTTTAAAAATATATTTATTCTCCAACCATGTCCAACATTTCTAAAGAAATTCTAGCCACTTGTGGGCCAAATAGCTACTGCTTCCTCAGCTATAACTGAAAAATTAAAGATACAATCACTCCCTTTCAGGCACCACAAGTAGCTGCATCCAATCTGCAAGGTCAGGCCTGTCAGCCAACTGAAGGAAATATGTTTTTATGGATGCAGATTAGGTAATGCTTAGTGTCCACTGAGTGCATCAAACCTTGCCCCCAAGTTCAGTGGATAGGAGTGTCAGTAATTTTCCTAGTGCAGGTAGAGCAAGATGATGTAATGTAGCAGGCCCTGTGCATCACATAAGGATGGTCTATATTGTCATTACAATCTTAAAATCTCAGTGATTGAAAACCATATGGGCTTGTTTCTGCATGATCTTCATGCTACCTGTTCATCACAGGTCCTCAGGGTGTTCTGGGTATTGTAGTCGTTCACAGACCTGGAAGATGGATGTTACATTTCAATATTGACACGTCACGGGAGAGGACGTCTTCAGCACTGGCTGTTCAGTTTTTACCTGCAAATGGCACGTCACATTTGCTTGCATACCATTTCTTAAATTTTACCTTGTAGGTATTAGCAACCTTAGCAAGAATTCAGAAACAGCATAATGTGTGCATTATTGCTGTTCATCAAGAAACAACTGATTTAATTTACTGTCTGAAATTTAAGCACTGCAATGAATTCTATTGGTTCAAAAAAATCACAAAAGAAAATAGACAGAAATTTCTGAAAATAGACTGGCTAAATTTTTCAGAACATTGAATCTGTTTTGTGTTGTATACATGTATTTTATGTGTATAGAAAAAGTCACAATTCTAACAGAAAAGGCATAATGGATAGATGATAGTGGGAGGTAGGTGAAGCCTGCAATTTTGTCTCTCCATGTTGCTTGAAAATCTTTTTCTACAGTAGTCGTATATTACTTGTGTAATTTTAAAAGACAAAGAAAATGTATGGGGTGAAGGAAGGAATAAACTGATTTTTCTCACCTCGTTAAATATGTCTTGACATGTATTTAAAGCACATCGGTGGGAATGGGTACCCCTTAGCCTACCTAACTCAGATTCTAGGAGGTGTTACCTCACCTTCTTTCTCTGTTTCAGGATCAATCTGCTGATGCTGGCAGTCATACTCCTTTCTGTACTGTTTTCAGTAACAGCTCAGTAATTTACCTCTATTCTCCCCTTCCCTCTCCCTATTGCCTCTCTCTCCTTCTTTATGGGATATTCATTTCCTGATTTTAAAATTGCCAACCATGCCCTTGCCTTTCCCACTATTCCTATTTTATTTAGTGAAAGAGAAAACATAGTAAATGCACATAGTACTTGTAGCTTCACCCTGGTAGTGGCACATGTCACTTCTCACATTTCATCAGCTAAAGCAAGTCATATAGCCACTTTTACAAAGGGTAAAATGGTATATGCCTTCAAAAAAAAGTATATATATGTGTATGTGTGTGTGTGTGTGTGTATACACAGTAAAAAACTGATGGACAGCATTTGTCATGTGTACATCTTCTCCTCCAGACACCTAGGTCAAATATTTATCTTTAGACTGTGTTATCTAAAGTGACATACACATTTGATGATCTCATGTCCAGTACTTTTCCTTTAGTATTTATTTTCCTTATTTTAATTCACTGGCAACCAAAATGTTAAATAGAAGCAGTGGTAGCGGTGGCTTTGTTCTACTCCTGATTTTAACAAAAATGCTAATTATTATAAAGAAAGTTTTTATTTTTCATGATGTTGTTTTCTTACAAATGACCTATGTTAAGTTACAGAAACTTCTTTCTGTTTTTAGTTTATTCCATATTTTGGGCCTAAATAAATAATTCCTTTAGTCAGGATTTTGGTCCTAAATAAATCATATGAATTTTTCCCTTTAAGATATTTTATGGTCAATTATAGTAATATATTTTCTGATTCAAGTCAGTTTTGCAAATCAAACCAAGCTTAGCCAGGAGACTTAATTTTTGTATACATTCCTTGATTAAGCTTGTCTATGTTTCATTTAAAATATTTTTTGTATTTATATATATGAATGCAATTGGCCAGTAATTTTTCCTTCTCATATATTCCTGTCTTTCCTAAATATCAATGTTATATTAGCCTCATCAAATAAGTTGTGAGAAAGAGAAAACAATATTGGGAAATAGTCCCTCTTATTGCTTTAATAAGAGGGTAAAGATTGGAATTACATTTTCCCAGAATGTTTGGTATAACTAATTACATCGCTATCTGGACCCATTGTTTTCTTTCAGGGAAGAGATTTAACAACAGACTGCTTATTTAGTGAATAAAATTATTTGTGTTTAATATTTTCATTTTTTAATGATAATTTATTTTCTTGAAGTAGAATTGGGATCAAGTGCACAACTCTTGTGTATAACTTGATGAATTTTTTTCAAATGTGACCACCTGTGTAAATGCAACTCATATTAAGATACAGAATACTATTCCCAGCACTCCTGCAGGCTTCCCTGAACCCATTCCCATTTGATCCTCTGCCCTAAAGAGAGTATTATTCTGACTTCTATCACCAAAGATTAACTTTGTCTATGTTTGAACTTCATATAAATGGAATCAAACAGCATGTTCTTGATGTGTCTGGCTTCTTTCACTCACACCATGTCTGTGAGATTTATCCACGTTGTTGCTTATAACAGTAGCTCATTTTTCTTTCATTGTGTTATATTATTGAATTGTATGAATATACCATAATTTATTCATGCATTCTATAGTTGATTGATTGACATTTGGGTTATTTCCAGCTCTTTCTTCTTAGAATCAGCTTAGGTTGGAAATTGTTTTAGGAATTTGTCTAATTTGTTCAAGAATTCAAGTTAATTGTCATAAAATTATCTACAATATTTTGTTATATTTGTAATCACATTGTATCTGTAGTTTATGCTTCTGTTTTTATATCTAATATTACTTATACACCCACTGTTTTTTATATTGATCAGTTATGCCAGAGTTAGTCAATTTTAGTAGTAAATCCATGGGTGCCAAAATACCCAGGAATAGGGGATACCCCTTGTTTCTTCTCCATTAATAGAGCTAAGCCTCAAGCACTTGAAAAACTAAGCTGATTATAAGCTTATTATAGTAAGCTTTTCCAGACTAATGAGCAGAACTTGCTTATAGTTGTCTAACTAAAACATCATTTTCTTGACTTTTTCAAAACAAGGAAGTCCTGATGCAATGTGACTTGGTGTTTTTACAACTAGAAAAAGAAGTTGCTAGTTACTCTGTGGTAGCTTGCAAAATGTTCACAAATTCTTTCCGTTCCTGTTATCTGTGTTTCCCTTTGCAGTGTGACTTTGCCATTCAGTCTTTGATAAGTGGAGTTGATTTCAAAACCCTTGAATCTGTGCTAGGTCACACGACTTGCTCCAGCCAATGGAACACTAGCAAATGTGATGTAAGCAGAGGCTTCAAAATACTTTCACATTAGGGCCTCCCACCTTATGTTGCTGGAAATTTTTCTGCTGCTATCAGAATGAGCTGGAGTAGACTCCAATGCCTGTCAAACCAACTGCTAAATGAGTGAGGACGAGTCAGACCATACAGCCCCAGACAAGTTTATGCAGACCAGAACTACCTGGTGAATCCACAGAAATGTCAAGAAAGGAAATAGCCCATGGCTACATATGTTTAACTAGACATGCCCCCCATATACATCTACTTTCCTTTTAAAAAATCTGTACTTATTTCCCAGGCACTTATAGGGGTGATGGAACTCTTAGTGTCTAATTCATTTATCAGATGCACCCTCAGGATTGATAGTCCTGAATTGCAAAGGTTGAGGGATATGTCAATCCATTGTTTCCCTTTGCAAATAATAGGCAGAGTTTCTTAATGTGCAGTCGAGTTGCTAATCTTAGATTATCCATTTGAGTCATGATTTCCTACTATACAAAGCAGGAGTTGTTATGGGGTAGAAGAATTTTTATTCCAGGAATGACAAAGATAAATTGAAGCACTACAGTAAAAAATTAGAGTTAGACATGGACACATAGAAGGGAACAACAGACTCTAGGACCTACTTGAGGCTGGAGGGTGGGAGGAGGTAGAGGATTGAAAAACTACCTATCGGGTACTGTGCTTATTACCTGGATGATGAAATAATCTGTTCATCTAACCCCCATGACACACAATTTACCTATATAACAAACCTCCAAATGTACCCCTGAACCTAAAATAAAAGTTTAGAAAAAATTAGAATTAGTTCTTGGATTCACAAGATATGAAGAGAAGCCAGCCATTGAATACGTTGTTTGAAAATAGGTTGACTTCATGTTTTGTAGCAGGTCTGAATAATCCATTTGTCTAATTCACTGTGTTCTATAATACCTATTTTCAAAGATAGTTTCCCAAGTTCTGAGAAGTCCTTACATATTAGCTGACTTTATAGTAAAATTTGGGTTTAAAAAAAAATTTTTTTAGAGACGGGGTCTCACTCTGTCATCCAGGTTAAAGTGCAGTGGTGTGATAATAGTTTATTGCAGCCTCGAAATCCTGGGCTCAACAACCCTCCCACCTCAGCATCCTAAGTAGCTGGGGCTACGAGTGTGTGCCACCATGCCTGGCTTAAATTTTTTTTTTTTTTTTTTTTGGAGATTTAGGATTTCACTATGTTGCACAGCATGGTCTTGAACTCCTGGCTTCAAGCAATCCTCCTGCCTTGGCCTCCCAAATCCCTAGGAGGCACAAGTGTGAGCCATTGTGCTCTGCCCTAAAATTTGTTTTAAATAAAAATTTTTCTGGTAAGAATGTAATAGCATATTTTCACAAAGGGTGAGAAAGGTTTCTTCTGGAAGCAACTAATGCTAATTGATAAAATTGGTATATAAATGGGTTGTGGTTTCCAGCTCTCTTCTGGGAGAGAAATAAAAGGGAATCTAAGAAACAACAATGTTGGTTTTTCTCTGGCTGCTTTACTAAAAAGAAACACCATGAAACATTTCTCTCATTTCTAAACATTACTATGAGTAAGATAAGTTATAGAGAACAAAATCACAATTGACCAGTTATTTCCCAAACAAAGTTTTCATTTTTACAATACAAAGGGAAAGCTACAAGTATTAGCTGATTTAGAATATTTCTCATCTAGGATGAGATGTCCCAGATGGCAGAGAAGAGAGAGTTTTGGATGTAATTGAAACTCTATAGAATTGATGGCAAATGTGCACATATACACACACACATGTTCCTATCCAATTAAGCAGCCAAAAAGTCAGCAATCCCATTGCTTCTTTAGTTTAATTAAAGTCACGGATTTTCCAAACCCAACATTTAGAGATCACATCAGATGCTACTCATAATGTAAAGAAACATGTGTATTATGGAGAGGGTATCCTGGGTGAAAGGTACAGCAACTGTGAACCCAGGAGGTGGAGCTTGCAGTGAGCCGAGATAGTGCCACTGCAGTCCAGCCTGGGCAAAAGAGCGAGACTCTGTCTCAAAAAAAAAAAAAAAAAAAAGAAAGGTACAGCAACAACTGAATAGTCAACCGAAACTTCTATCAATGGGCCAAGCTTTGGGAGCATCAATATATAAAAGTTTAGAATTCCATTTTGTATCCTCTTCTCCCCCAAAAAGAAAGAGCACTGGAAATTATTCCTTGTGTGGTGTTTAATAGTGGTAGATCATTTTGATTAAGGAATTAAATGGATTGAGGTGCATGAGAGCAGGAAAGAGGATGGGCAAGAGGGGGGATTATAGGATAAGGTGTACTGCTACTTTAAAATTATGTATGCATGATCCCATCCAGGTCCCTCCCACTGCTTGAGGTACCAGCGGAAAGCTTGGGCAGCTCAGTTCGAAGAGGGCCACCAAGCAGACTACGCTCTGAGCTTCAGGTAACCAAGTGTTTGCTGTGCAGAATACTTTACCTAGGCACCCAAGTCTTCCTTCCAGCATTCCTGCTGCTACAGCCTATTTGCTGAGTAACCAGGGGTTACAGCAGCGTTGCCAGGCAACGAGGGACAGCGGTCCTGTTGAAGAGTCATTTGTCACACTGAGGGGACTGGTTGAAATGCAATAAAGAAATGGTAACTCAGCTTATTTATCAATACAATTACTTGCACAGTATTAGGGATCCATGTGTAACCTACAAATTCATAGTCATATGAGGAAACACACAAACATTTTGCTAAATATTAAAGCATAGGACAGACAGATGGTGTTGGGTTTCTAATCAGCTTTACTCTGAGCTTAAAGTTGCTGCACATGCTGGGATAAGGGGAAAGGCCCAAAGTCCTTTGCCAGCTTCATTTTGGGCACCTGTAAGATAGCTCTGGGTTACAATGTACAGTGCATGTGTAAAGAAAATCTACAAGATTCTTTTCCTTGTTAAGTAGAGCTGGTAATGCCATTGCTAATTCCCTGGGGTGAAGTAACAACATAAAATTATTGTATGTGTAATATATTATTAATAATTATATATATATATAAAACACACACATATATTATATATATATATGTATAACTGGTTATAAATATTACTGGTTGTCCTGTGGACTTATAAAGTTCTTGATTTGACCAATGCAATCAAGAGATTTACCAAAAGAATGAGTATTTTCCTCTGAGCACTGTGCTTCAAAATGTTTTTTGAGAAGTTCAGTAGTGTTGCTTCTAGGAGCTCAAAGTCCTCAGGCCTGGGATGAGCTTCAGTTTTAAAGATGCAGCAGCTTTCCCTTGACGCTCTATGTTTTTGATTCCCAGATACCAGCTGCTACTCATGTATTCGCCATTGCTAAGAACATCGTTGGTATTACCTTGCTCTGAGAACGTGTCTGCAGTTTCCAGAAAATGGAGTATCGCAACATCACTTAAAGTACCCTGCTTTAAAGTATTGCTGGCAAGTGGCGTGGGCCTGATTATTTATTTAGAAATGCTTTATCAAGAGGAAAATGCTTTTTTGTAAACATGAATTGCCCGGTTCTTTCATTGGGCTCTGGCTTCTTGTTTCAGGTCATTGAAATGTTGATCTTTGCCTGTTTTGCTTCAATATCCTTGGCTGAGTCACGAGGTCTTTTCCCAAGGCTGGAGAACGTGGGAGCTTTCAAGAATGTTTCCATCGTGCCAACCCAAGCAGTATGTGGATTCCCAGACCGAAGCACTTTTTGTCATAGCTCTGCTGCTGCTGAAAGTATTCAGTTCTGTACCCAGCGGTTTTGTATTCAGGATTGCCCATACAGATCTTCACACCCTACCTACACTGCCCTTTTCTCAGCAGGCCTCAGTAGCTGCATCACACCAGACAAGAATGATCTGCAACCTAACTCCCATAGCAATTCTACAAGTTTTATTTTTGGAAATCACAAGAACTGCTTTTCTTCTCCTCCTTCTCCAAGGCTGATGGCATCATTTACTTTAGCTGTATGGTTGAAACCTGAGCAACAAGGTGTAATGTAAGTAGCAGTGTGGGTATAAGCTTTCCTAGGTCCCGAAAACCAGTAGTAGTGAAGATCATTACAGCCTGAATTCCAAACCGGAAGTGAAGGCTAACAATATAGAATTCATGGTATTGAAGACTAACTCTTCCAGTTGTTTCCCCAATTAAAATTTTTTTCTCTTCTATGGATGAAATGGACCATGAAAAAAAAATGTTAAAATAGTTTATTGAAGGCAAGTGTGTTTATGCAGGAATCATTTATTTTCTATAGCTTAGCGCGACCTTTGGTCTTAGCCTTCAAAGCCTACAGAAGACTCAGAGTGAGTTTTAAGGCATGGAAACTCGCAATACAAATAATTAATATTTTCAAAGTCTTGATCTGGGTTTATATAATCAACATTTCCTCACTAGGGTATAACATTTTCATTAGGCAGATAGTTCTCTCAGGCCTTGGGACTGTTTTCTTCATCCTCGTTTCCCCAAGAAGAGCTCTTTGTTTGACTCATGGAAGATGTTCAGTAATATAAATTGAATATATAAATAACCCTCCATCTCTAAAAAGATATAGCTTTTAGTTCTTTATCTTGTGGTATTTTCATTTTCCAATTAGTTAGGAAATATGTAGGTAAGTGTGAGAGATTCTCAAAAGCTTTCATGCTGTTCATCCCAGAGAAATGCCTTCAATGAGTCTGGGTCTTATTACTGCCATTTTTTTGTTATTTAATCACCAGTTTTTCATTCTGTAATCTTTTCTCAAGCTGATATCTAATGAGTTTCTCCTAAATATTTATCACCAACTTGGATATTTTAATATATAGGACAGTTTTGAGGAATTTTTGCTTATCTTTTGTCTTCCTAGAGGGCCTTTGGCCCTTTCTCATGTGACATTTTCTGTGTGTGACAGTGTTGGCTGGATATCTAAAAACTTGTGAAACAAACCAGAAAAGTATTACAATCTCATAAGCAAATAGGACTTAAATGTCTTTGGTGTTTAGTTTCAATTTGCCAAGTGAAAGTTGGCATGTCTTCATTTTGTTTTAAATTTGGATTAATCACAACATTAATCACAAACCATTCCCATTTCTACATCTCTCCTCAAAGAAAACCTTGTTTTCTTACTGTTTGAAATTCTAGTAAATTCAAGCTACTCAGTTTATATAATTAGTATCCGAAGAGTCTTAAAACATTGTCTTTTGACAAATAGGGCTAAGATAAAATATCCTTCTGAGCTTGTAGGGACATATCTGTACCAAATTCATCTTCTATTGACATCATTTTGTATAAATAAGACAGAGAAGTATTTACAGGGTTGGAAGAACATGGTTAATGGTTTTGAGAGTTCCTTGTATCAAGGTCATTTCCATTTTCAAAATTAAAATACCTTTGGGAATTGGGGGAATTTCGGGGTGTTTGCATTAGATAAGTAAAACAAACAAAACATGGATTATCCAATTATTGCTTATTCAGGAGCAGAATAAATCCAGTTCCTAAATATTTTGCTACCTGCCTTCCTCTCACATTTATTATCTACCAAAGCTAGCATGTTTACAAGCAAACAAAATAGCAAGGAAGATAATCAATAACACATTAAGAAATGCATTTTCAGTAAGCTTGGGGAAATAAGTCTGCATTTGGTAAATACATTCTTGAGTAATGGTTGAATTCTCACTCGTAGATTTAAATGGAAGAAAAATGAATAGGGGCAAACTCTTTTCAGGTTAAGACCTGATGGGTAGGGATAAAAACAAATTCACTTCAGTAAATTAGAAATATTCAACTACTGAAGGGTTAAAAATATAATTTGCAGTAGAATTTATATAAAACTTTTATTTCTACTTATATAAAACCTTTATGTCATCTAAATCTATTTGCCTAAATTAAAAATATACTTGCACTCATAACTTAATACCAAATATACATACAAAATACAGTAAAATTGTGACAGTAAATGAGGGACTATTAGTGTTCTACAATCTTATTCTTACCCCCCAACTCAGGAAAAAATAGATGCAAGTGAGAAGAAATTATGTGTGAAAAATGTGCCCTTTAAGGAAAGCTTTAAATCATCTTTAGCTGTAATTCTTGATTGGCTCAATTATATACGTTTGCCTCTCTGATACTTCCTACCAAATTTGATCACAAACTCATCATTTTTTGAGAGACTACTGTATCCTAGGTGTTTGTGTGTGTATCCTCAGAATACTCATGATCTAAATGATCTAATGGAGTGTACAGATGGATGAGTGCTATTACCTAGGC
The DNA here is from genome assembly GCF_028885655.2 of Pongo abelii. Classification (NCBI taxonomy): domain Eukaryota; kingdom Metazoa; phylum Chordata; class Mammalia; order Primates; family Hominidae; genus Pongo; species Pongo abelii. Next base: position 33,026,705 of record NC_071985.2, read on the forward strand.
AGCACAGTGTGTTAAGTGAGCACAAAGTGAGACCCCTCAACCAACCCTGAGCAGGAAGAAGGGTGCCAGGACCAAGCATAATCATTCAGATGCCAAAGCTAAGTAGGAGGTAACCAGGTGAAAAAGAGAACTCAAGGTCTGAAAGGTGTGTCAGTCTAATATGGATAGAGATAACTTAAAATAATTTGACAACTGCCCGGACACAAGACCTGGAAGTTTTCTGAAAACTCTTCTACTTTTTCAAAATCTTATTTCACTGTGTTCTAGAAGGCTGAATGACCTTTCACCTCAGATATTTAACATGATCTCAGTGCCTCAGTTGGACTGTATGGTCATGGAGAGGTAGCCAGTCATCTTACAGACACTGGCTTTGGCTTTGGGCCAGTTGATGATGGGGTGAGTAGAGACTATAGCTGTCCATTCTTCATTTCACCATGGGAATTAAATAGAGTGATTCTGACTTCAGGGCTACCAATTTAGAGCCTTCCATGGACACTACATTTGCTTTACGTTAAAAAAAATTTTTGCACTGATGACTCAATACTCAAGCGGCCTGTAGTGTGTTGCACCACTTCCTCTAAAAGAAATAGCAGGAGAACTAATGAGCCAATAACCTGAATGTTAGTTTTGCAGAATGATTCAGCCACTTTAGTTTCCATCATGAATCTCTCATGAAGGGTGCTGAGGCTCTGGGGAATATATTGTAAATAAGAATTCTATTTTTTATTGAAATAAAGGGGCTTCTTCATTGGAATAAAGCTTGCATTGAATATAATGACATTCAGGCACTTATTCATAGTACACCATTTTGAGCAAAGTTTGAGGTCATTTTAACACCACTGTAACTGCACAATACCTTAGCATGTCTTTTTGGTTGGATGATGACCTTTTCTCTCTTTTCTGGTTGCTTCCTAAGGTGTGTTATAGAAAAGACAGTAGATGGGCGGATTGTGTTCAAACTTACAATATCTGAGAAAGAGACCATGTTTTATTATCGCACAGTAAATGGTTTGCAACCTCCAATAAAAGTAATGACACTGGGGAGAATTCTTGTGAAGAAATGGATTCATCTTAGTGTGCAGGTGAGTAAAATAAAAAATATTTAAAATTTGGTTAAACACAAGGATTTGTCTTCCTTTCTCTTTTAAATGGCATCTACTCACAAAATCTGCAGCAGTATCTTTTAGATTTCAGGTGTGTATAAATGATAACTAAAGAAGAAAAATATTTAAATGACATAATGATGTATCTCTTGATATACTAGCATTTCCTCCCCCAAAATTGCTGTAAAAGCCCTCACAGAAACTTAAAGACAATGCTATCGGTAATTATAATATCCTCAGAAAATTTTTGTTTTATTGGGTTCGTATATTCTGTTTTGTTTAAAAACATGTAAGGGCTCATTTGATGTCTGGTACTAATTTTACTAGTCATGGATGTATTAATACCCCAGCTTGATTTTTACATCTGTCTTTCTCAGATAGCAACTGATGATGTGAGTAAAATTTGTCTGTTGCATTAAAATGGTGACCTTAGAACTAATGAACTTTACACTTGAGGCACTCGAAAGGTGTTATGTTATTATTTTAGTTGTCAACCACAGTTTGTATGAGCCTTAGAAGCTGCTAAAGGCTGAGAGAGCTGTGACACGTCTGGTATTTTCAGTCTCCAGAAGAGAGGCACAGTTCATCCTTTTGTTTTTTCAGGGCACTGGAATGGCCCAATACGGTTAAAGCCACACCTGCCTTTCAAACCAGGTGTATTAGTTCATTGTTGCACTGCTATAAAAAATACCGGAGACTGGGTAATTTATTATAAAGAAAAGAGGTTCAATTGGCTCATGGTTCTGTGGGCTATAGGAAGCGTGATTCTGGCATCTGCTCAGCTTCTGGGGAGACCTTAGAAAACTTACAATCATGGCAGCAGACAAAGGCTGAGCAAGCACTTCATGTGGCCAGAATAGGGAGGAAGAGAGAGAAGGGGAGGTACTTCAGACTTTTAAACAACCAGATCTCATGAGAATTCTATCAGGAGACTAGCACTAGGTGGATGGTGTTAAAGTACTGATGAGAAAACGCCTCCATATTCCAATCACCTCCCATCAGGCCCCACCACCAACACTGGGGATTACAACTGGACATGAGGTTTGGGCAGGGACACAGAGCCAAATCATGTAACTTGGGGTGCTGGGTACCACAGTTTCCAGTATGAGCTCTCATATGAGCATCCATCCTGTGGCTCATGTGAACCTCATTTGAATTAGAGGACATTTACACCCTTGTTCATTTTATAAAAATTATCTTTGATTTCTCACTTTTTTTTTTTTAATTGTGAAGCAGATAATGAGTGTGCGTCCTCAGAGGGTCTTGATAATTGTTTTGGCTTTCAGATACTAAGATACGAGTTTAGCAAATGTGATTGGCAGGGGTCAGAGTTTTCATACAAAACTAGGGTTGAAATGATACACAAAGGGAACGTTATGTCTGATGTCAAGCCTTGTCCATAGGACATGATGGTTTCAGATTCTCAATGCTTATTCTCCATGTGTTCAGTAGTTAACAGATAGGAGACCAATTTGTCCTAGTCTTGAAGTTTCCATTGTCTTGAAGTCTCCATTCTGCCCACTGACCAGTCCTACAGAATTGGGTTTTAATATTAAAAACGCAGAAATATAAACTTTTAAAGACAATGCCATCTTTGCGGAAGATGCCAAATAGATATGTTTGTTGCATATTTTTGTATCAACAATGACAAAAAAAATTCTCTTTACTTGCCTTTATTTTGTGTTATCTATGAAACTATGCCATGTTTTGGCAGGCAGTAGTACATTAAAAGCTTTACAAAGAAAGCTTAAAATCTAAATGCAGAGAGGTAACCATGACTGAATTACTCTCTTGGGAATAAAATGCTCTTAGAGTGCCTACTGAAATCAGCATTATCATTTCAATACATGTCAAATATGAGTCATTTCCTAGTTTAGGCAAAATTTCTTCATAAATCTTTAAATCTTTCTCTTCTTTCAAGAAAAGGTTAAAGTACTTATGATTTAATGAGACTGCTTTATTTCATAACTGTTTGACTATCAAGAGAAAACTTGTCCTTTTCGATTTGTACACTCTTTTATTTATTTTTTTGCATAAGTTTTAAACTATTCCACATTTTATATTAAAACTACAGAACTAGACAGTTAGAAAATGTTAGAAAACCATTCAGATCTGTCATTTAATCATCTGGCACTTATTAAATATTTGAGGGGTATCCAGCATTATGGGAATCTGGATTCATTCAAATGAAAATTAAAGAGCAATTATTTACTCTAAAATGGAGATCTATATAAGGTTCCTTTATATCGGACAACAGTCTGAATATGTTTAAGGTATTATGAAATTTATAAAAATCCATATTATAGATAGTTTTTTGGGGGACAGAGTTTCTCCCTTGTTGTCCAGGCTGGAGTGCAATGGCATGATATTGGCTCACTGCAACCTCCGTCTCCTGAGTTCAAGAGATTATCCTGCCTCAGCCTCCCAAGTAGCTGAGATTACAGGTGCCTACCACCACACTGGCTAATTTTTTGTACTTTTAGTACTGAAGGGGTTTCACCATTGTTGGCCAGGCTGGTCTTGAACTCCTGACCTCAGGTGATCCACCTGCCTTGGCTTCCCAAAGTGTTGGGATTACAGGCGTGAGCCACAGTGCCCAGCCTAGATTTTGAAAAAGGAATGTACTAATTACTCAAAAGTTGTTAAAAGAAATAATGGAGGCCAGGCACAGTGGTTCATGCCTGTAATCCCAGCATTTTGGAAAGTAGAAGTGAATGGATAGCTCGAACCAGGAGTTTGAGGCCAGCCTGGGCAACATGGCAAAACCTCATCTCTACAAAAAAACACCCTAAAAAAAATTAGCCAGGTGTGATGGTGCGTGTCTGTAGACCCAGCTACTCAGGAGGTTGGGGCTAAAGTGGAAAGATCACCTAAGCCTGGAAGTCAAGTCTTCAGTGACCCACGATCATGCCACCGCATTCCAGCCTGGGCGAAAGAGCAAGATCCTGTCTCAAAAAAAAAAAAAAAAAAAAAAAGTAACAGGAAGGGCAGGAGATTAGGAGTTGGGAAATCTGATTTAGGTTATGCTACTCTGTAGTCTTAAGAATAAAATTTATAGGAATCCATATGATAGTTGTTTAATAAGGAATGTACTAACTGCTTAAACGTTGTTATAAGAAGTAATGGAAGCTGGGCACAGTGGCTCACACCCATACCCTGCCTGCCTTGACATCTCACACTGAGTCATTTGACTCAGTTTTCCTGTTTACATAAGAAGATTGAACTAGATGAACAAAATGAGGGCCTTTTGAATTCTTCATAAAAAAGTAAGTGGAGGGTGGGGTGTAGCACAAGTCATTAAAGTATGGCAAGCTGTTGAGTTGTGTAGGGTTATTTAGATAGTAAGTGACAGAGCCAGCCCCATTAACCTTTTTTTCTCTTCTCCCATGCTGCCTGGCATTTTACATAAAAACATTTTTTTTGCTAGATTTTATGGACAAAATACAGAGAAATGTAGATTGTTACTATTCCATTGTATAACTGCAAGAACCTTTGCAGAAAAAATCTTTTAGTATAAAATGTAACTTACTGTTGCATGTTTATATAATGCATCTAAACTCCATTTAATTTGGGGATTAGGGACTTTTATCATGCTGGGCATAGGACAGAACAAATGATTAATAATATTATTTAGTCAAGTTTCAAACTACAAACCTGCACTTTATGTATATGTGTATTTTCACCCATTTTCCAAATTGATGCAAATTGATGAATTTATATAGTGTGTGTGTTTCTGTGCACGTGAAAAAATAAAACATACAACTCTATTCGTGGAATGGCTCAGAAACCAGAATTTTACTTCATTGCTTATAGTGATTTTTTTACTGGTTAGCTTATACCTGGTGGCGTAAAATTAATTAGCAGAGCTCAACTTATGCTTTATCTCAGACAGTTCACTTGTATCAGCTTCCCATCGGTAAAATCAGAATTCTAATTTACCAAAATCAGAAAAAAAATGATTTTAAATAATTAAATCTCTGGGGGAAATGATGTCAGGAAATCCAGACATACCAAAATTGGAAATCGAATTTCCTAAACAAACAAACAAACAAAATGCTCAATATTGCTATGGTAATGAATCTCACAGCTTTTATTCCAAAACTAGCATTTTAAAGTGTCAACCTGTTGGAAAATGATTAGTGTTTAAATTAATATTCATGTATGGACTTGAATCTGACAGGATTGCGAATTGAAATTTTACTTTTGGGTTTAATATATTGGATATTTCAAATTATATCAAGCTAAAATTCATTATGTCATTTTTTATACTAAAACTAGAAAAAAACAATTCATACTTTTTATTATCATATGGGGAACACTGATCATATTAGCAAAATTTTTAAAGCTTAGTTTTCATATTAAATCAGCACATGCTGTAGTTATAAGATTTCCTTTGGTTAGTCTTATAAAAGTTTTGAAATATGTTAAAAAATTTACTTTAGCATTTTGTTATGGATTGGTAGGTAAAACAATTTGGAAATAAGTATATGTGTGTAGTGGCATTTCATTTAAAAGTAAAACTTTAGGGTTTTCTTTGACAATATATTTTGCCTTAAGCAGTTCCACACATTTTATAGCGCAAATAGCATCAAAGAATCATCAGTATAGTCATCCTTCTAGTAATTATGCAGAATTGCAGTAAAACAATTACTGCAATTTGAAGCTGATGAAATACTACGGCTGTGGAACCAAGAAGTGATTTGGCACTGGGCTTGTTCACATTTTCTATGCTATTTTGAGGGCTCCTTGATACATTGACAATTCAAGAGCCATAGATGACTCTAGCTACAATAGTGTGAAAAAGAGCAGTTCTAATATGATACAATGAAGAAAAAAATGCATGGGTAAATAAAGTTTTAGGAATCAATAGATGAAGGATAGGAGTTTCATAATCATAGTTCATGAAGTATGCTGTTTTGATTTATGTATTCAATCTAAGAAAGGAAAACTATTGATAGTTCTGGAGGAAAAGAAAATGCAATTTAACCAACATTTGTTAGAATAGATAAACCAAGTCTCTCAATTAATCTCTGAACTGTATGCCCATGTGCACACTTTATAAAGGTGTTTCCATGTTCCTATTGATTGAGGGAACATAAAACATCCATATCACCTTATGGAAGCCTCCTCATTCAGTTCAGTAAGCTGTATGGCATAAAATTGTCGTAGGAATACCATCCCAGCCCCACTCCCACTCTAAGAGAATCTCAATCCGTATTATTTCTTTAATATATCATTGCATTTAGCTCTGACTGTGCGTGTGTGTGTATGTGTGTGTAAGTATGCATGCATATGTGTGCTAAATGTTTCTTTGTGCAAAGCGTTCTCTTTATAGCTAGCCAGCTGGGTTAGTTGAATAGTTTTGGGTTATTCAAAATAAATTAAGATCAATAGAATATAATGAAGTTTTTCAGAACAATCAGTTACAAATTATCATAGCTGCTATTAATCACTGATTTATGTGCACTATATTAAACATGTTACATACTTACAGTTATACAATGAAATAGTGACATGCTTGTAACATGTTTAATACAGTGTTAATAATAGTTCTATGCCATTGACTTATATTATCTCCATTACAGAGATTTTAAAAAATTAGCCTTAGGAAATTTAAACTACCTGCCTACATTTATAGTCTCAAGTTTCTCTGACCGTAAACTAAAAATAATAACTTGCCATGAACATGGGTCACTGAGCAGATCTAAATAATAGTTTTTAAAATTCTCCAAACCAAAAAAAAATGGCACAGAAACCCAAAAGAACTGAAAATATATATTTATAATGTAAATGTAATTTTGTATATTTATACATATTTGCACACATTTGTAATATAAATATTTGCAATGCTTCAGATATTTACATGATTTATACAAATAATTAAAGTCAATATATTTTTTAACTATACCCCTCATTGATACAAGCAATTTAAATATACAACAGAATGTAATTTTGTATAGTTCTGCTCAATATTTCCATGTTTTATGGCAGTTGCGATAGACTACAATGGCTTAAAGAAAGAATATTTCCCTTAAGCCAGCCTGATCACCTGACCCATGCCATATAGAATCAACCCTTATTACGATAAAATACAAAGAAGTAAGCACTTCCTACTTTATTATGGAAGAGGTAAAACCATCCAAGTAAAAAAGTAATTATTCTCTGTACGTTTTCTGCATGTGATTTTAAAATGCAATATTTAAGCAGAAGGCAAGACTTTAATCCTTGACCTTTTAGTAAAAAATTGTGCAACCCTGGGAAAACTATGGAACTCCTCAAAATGTTAGGATACCCATTACAAATTGGAAACAAACAAACTTGACCTATTTAGCTTACACCATAAATTTGAACATGTAAAGAAAATAATGTCTGCTAAAACACTTTATAGCCTATAACTTCCTGCTATGATGGAGTTTACAGTCTATTCAGAGGATAAGCAATCAAATAATTACACCAATAAAAGCAAAATTATAATTGTGGTACGTGCTACGTGATCATATGAAGAATGATTTGGTCAAACCACTGAAGTCAAGAAAGGCTTCTTTGAGTAAATGTTACTGAATATGTATATTAGTTTTCTAGGCCTGTACTAAAAAATTATCACAAACTGGTGGCTTTACACAATAGTTAATTCATTGTTGAAGACTTCTGGAGGCTAGAAGGCTGAAGGCAAGGTGTTAGAAGGGCCATGCTCTTTCTGAAACCTCTAGAATCCTTCCTTGCCTCTTCCAGCATCTGATGTTTGCACAGACACCAGAGTATGTGATTGTGCCACCTCCTGGGATTTGTCTGCCCACAGCGAGACCGGGAACCCAGAAAGGGAAAGAGGAGTGCCCAGTGTAGCCACCACCCACCGCATGAGAAACAGAGCTGGCAGCAATCCTTGACGATCCTTAGCTTGTAGCTACATCACTCCAGCCTCTGCCTCCATTATCATATGGTCCTCTCCTCTGATCAAGTGTGTCTTCTCTTCTTATAAGGACATCAGTCGCACTGGATTAGGATTCTTCCTAATTCAGTAGGGCTCATCTTAACTCAATTACATCCAAAAAGACACTACCCAAATAAGGTCAGAGTCACAGGCACATAGGGTTAGGGCTTCAGCATGAATTTGATGGGACACAGTTCAACTGATAGTAAGATTTATTCAAAAGAATGCATAGGATCCAAGAGAATTGATAAGAACATTCCATAAATGCATAGCAAATAGTGTTAATGCCTTTGTATAAAAAGAAATATGTTACATAGACTAAAAAACCAAAGTGGTTAGAGTGTCGCTGGCGAAGTGGGACATGGTGTGAAATGAGGACAGAACAGTAGGAAGAGGCTATGTGTTAAAGAGAATCACTGGATATGTTAGGGTTTTTTTTTTAAATGGGACTCTATTGAAATGTTTTATGTGAAGGACAGGAGACGGGGGGTGAAGGTAAGGAAGGAAAACGTATGACATGCACAGATGACCTTTTCCTAAAGACCACTGGCTGCAGTGAAGGAGAATGGTTTGCTTGAAGACAAGTGTGAAGGGTTGTTATGATATTTTCATGGACCAAGTCAGATATAAGTGTTACTTACATCATGAAGACAATAGTGAATATGCAAATGAGTGGTCAGCTTTGAGAGGAGTTTAAGAATTAAATTAAAGGGCTTGTTGATGAAGGAATGTGTAATTTAAGGGAAAGGGAGTTGATGAATCTCAGCTTTCTGGCTTATATAATTGCAGGTACAGTGATTTCTTTTTCTCAAATAGAAAAACTGGAAGAGAATCAGTTTTTGGATATGGAGCACATATGAATTAGATTCCAGTTTAGGGTAATAATTCTCAACTATAGAAATTATTAGCATTATTGAGAAACTTTAAAAAATATTCTGATGCCCATATCCCTTTATGTCTTCATTGGTCTAGGTGGGGCGCAGGCATTATTTCTTTCTTTCTTCCTGCCCCGATGGATTTAAAAAGGGTGTAACAAAAGAAAATATCAGTCTACCATTGATGAGCATTTAGGTTGGTTCCATATCTTTGCTATTGTGAACAGTGCTGCAACAAACATACGTGTGCATGTGTCTTTATGATAGAATGACTCAGATTCCTTTGGGTATATACCCAGGAATGGAATTGCTGGGTATAATGGTAGTTCTGTTTTTTTGGTCTTTGAGAAATTGTCACACTGTTTGCCATAATGGTTGAAGTAATTTACACTCCCAACATCAGCGTATTAAGCATTCCTTTTTCTCTGCAACCTCACTAGCACTGTTGTTTCTTGACTTTTTAATAATAGACATTCAGACATTCTGACTGATGTGAGATGGTATCTTTCACTGTGGTTTTGATTGACATTTCTCCAATGATCAGTGATCATATGCTTGTTGGCCACAAGTGTGTTTTCTTTTGAAAATGGTCTGTTTATGTCCTTTGCCCACTTTTTAATAGGGTTGTTTGTTTTTTTCTTGTAGATTTGTTGAAGTTTGTTATAGAGGCCAAGTATCAGACCTTTGTCAGATGTATAGTTTGCAAAACTTTTCTCTCATTTTATAGCTTATCTGTTCACTCCATTGATAGTTCATTTTATTGTGCAGAAGCTCTTTAATTTGATCCCATTTGTCATTGCTTTTGGCATCTTTGTCATGAAATCTTTGCCTGTTCCTATTTCCTATGTCCAGAATGCTATTGCCTAGATTGTCTTTCAGGCTTTTAGTTTTGGGTTTTACATTTAAGTCTTTATTCCAACTTGAGTTGATTTTTATATATGGTATAAGAAAGGGGTCCAGTTTCAGTCTTCTGCAAATGGCTAGCCAGTTATACCAACATTTATTGAATAGGGAGTCCTTTCCCCATTGCTTGTTTTTGTCAGCTTTCTCAAAGTTCAGATGGTGGTAGGTGTGGTGGCCTTATTTCTGGGCTCTCTACTCTTTTTCTTTGGTCTATGTGTCTGTTTTTGTACCAGATTCATGCTGTTTTGGTTACTGTAGCCTTGTAGTATAGTTTGCAGTCAAGTAATGTGATGCCTCCAGGTTTGTTATTTTTGTGTAGGATTCTCTGTCTATTTGGGCTCATTTTTGGTTTTATATGAATTTTAAAATATGTTTTTCTAGTTATTCCAAGAATGTCATTGTTTGTTTGATAGAAATAGCATTGAATCTGTAAATTGCTTTGGGCAGTATGGCCATTTTAACGATATTGGTCCTTCCTATTCATGAGCGTGGAATGTCACACAAACCAATGATATTTGTTTGTGTCATCTCTGATTTATTTGAGCAGTGCTTTGCAGTTCTCATTGTACAGATATTTACCCTCCCTGGTTAACTGTATTTCTGGTATTTTATTCTTTTTGTGGCGATTGTTTCACCTGCTTCTAATCAAATCTATTTAGTAGCTGTTATTAGTTAGTATACAGCAGTACTCTGTTATCCTTGGCTTTGCTTTCTGTTGTTTGTTACCCACAGTTGAACACAGTCTGAAAATATCAAATGGAAAATTTCAGAAGTAAACAATTCATAAGTTTTAAATTGGGTGCTATTCTGTGTAGTGTGATGACATGTCAGGTGGTCACCGTACCTCCTGCCTGGGAGGTGAAGCATCCCTTTGTCCAGCAGCTTCTCCTTATTGTCTATGCTCCTAGCCCTTCAGTCACATAGTAGCTCTCTTAGTAATCAGATCAGCTGTTGCTGTATCACAGTTGTCACTTGTGTTCGAGGAAACTGTATTTCACTTCTTAATGGCCCCAAAGTGTAATAATAGTAATGCTGGCAATTTGGCTATGCCAAGAAGCCATAAAGTCCCTCTTTTAAGTGAAAAGGTAAACACTCTCAACTTAACAAATGAAAGAAAAAAGATCATATGCTGAAATTACTAAGAACTTCAGTGTAAGAATGTATCTTCTGTCCATGAAATTCTGAACAATGTATTGTTATAATTGTTCTATTTTGATAGTTATTGTTAATCTCTTACTGGGTCTAATTTTTAAAAATTAAACTTTATCTTAGGTATGTATGTATAGGAAAAAACATAGCATATATAGGATTCAGTAATATCCACGGTTTCAGGCATCCACTGGGAGTCTTGCAACATATTCTCAATGGATAAAGGGGGACTACTGTATGCGCAATATATGTATACACTTAAAAAGGGTTTTGTTTAGCTAGTGCGTGTAAGAAGATTATCACAAGTCACACTGTAGTGTTTGCCTTTTGCCAGTCTGAATGTTATCATCAGTCTACTATTTTACAGCAAAGATTTAAGTTCAGTGAAAACTTCCCTATGGAAACACTTCCAATCAAGACCTACAGCAAGCCATGAATAAATTAACATTTAAACTTGAAAACTGATATTTGAAGAATTAGCAATTAATAATTTCTGCTAGAAAATGGTGGTTTCTCAGCCAATAGCTATAAAGTGTATAATATATGTAAAAGGAAATATATACAAATATCATATTGGACATATATTACATATACTACTAAAATTGAAAATTGCTATAAATAGAAGACTATGTTCCAATGTCCACTGATTTTTTTTTTTAACAATCTCTAGTCTGAAAATGCCACTATGGTAATTCTGTCAAATTTGTAATGGTTGGAATTTGATGGTAGTGCTTTTGAAAACCTGTATTATGTAATGGAATTGTCATTTATATTATATCATTTTCACCTAAAAGCCAAATACAGTAAGACTTAAAATATTTTTGCTTTTTTTGTGGATAGTCATTTTTGTGCCCAAAGGGCTAACTGATACCTTCAGTTATACATGAACAATTCCCACTAACGTCAGGAAGAACAGTGTGCATATAACCTAGGGCAGAATTTGGCCTATGGAATGTATCACTCAGTAATGGAATGGAGAATATGACTTTATTTAAACATGGACTTGAGTAGTTTTATTTTTCCTTACTGTTTCCCTTGGCATTTCTTTCTCTAAAGTGCAACATTCAAAAGTATTCTATGCAGCTGTAGTGTCCTGGATGCATAATAAGGGCATATGTTCAAGGCAAGTTTAAATATCCACATAAGCCAAAGACAGAATAATTAACATTAAAAAAATTAAGACAACATTTCCAAGAATGAAAGGCTTTAATAGATTAGCTAATTTTAGAATTACTTAACAACAACCGTGAAAAATTATTAGTATTCATAAATATGTATATATAAATATATGTAATGTCTTATGTTAGCAATTTCATTCTGCCCTCTAATGATCACATGACATACTTCTGAAAAAAGTCAGTGTGTTCTAGAAGGACAAAAAAATAATTGGTTCATTTTTGCTTATACTTAGTTTTCAATTGTTTTCAACCTGGGGTGGGAGGAAGGGAAGAAAAGAGGGAAGGACAAAAGAGAGCAAGAAAAGAAGGAAGGAGGAGAGGAAGGAGAGATGGAAGTCATGTGACATAGCTAGGGATTTGGGGCAAAATTCAAGACCCATGTTTTCCTTGATGCAAAGCCAAGGAACCTGAGGGGGAGAGTCAGCCCATGCCAATTTCACTGTGGTAGAGGTGACCAAGAAAGTTTACATTATGGATGTATAGTAGGTAATTTTAGGTTGTTTTTGTCTGGGATATAAACCCCTTGTGTTATTCCAGTTATTTGGCCAAAATGTTCCATGCAACAATTTTGGAGTGCTAGCACTTTAGGGAATTTATAAAAAGGGGTTGTGTTCAGTGTTTGGGTTGAATACAAGTTAGGTAGAAAAGGACAATCAAAGGAATTAGCTGCAAATGAGATGAAATCTATGGGAACATATATTGAGAAAACTGGTGACCATTATAATTTAATCCTCTGAAATACCTGCAACAGTCTGAGAACAAGGCAGGTGGCAAGATGCATTTATAAATATTAAAGAAACACAAGACCCCATACATTTTGAAAACTGGGGAGTACCGAACTTGGAGAGGTCTAGTATAGGTAGTGCTTGTTGGTTTGCATATTTTTAAAACCACTTTACTGAGGTCTGATTGACATAGAAAAGTCTGTCCATGTTGCATGTATGCAACTTAATGAGTCTAAAGATAAATATATGCCCATGAAAGTATCACCATAATCTGTGGCATAAACATATCCACCTATTTGTTTATTTTTAATTAAACTTTTTTTTGAGATAATTGTAGGTTCACAGGCACTTGTGAGAAATAATACAGAAATCCCATGTACGCTTTACTCATTTGTTCTCATCAGTAAAACCTTTTATAACTATGGTGCAATATTACAACCAGGATATGGACATTAATATAACCAATATTATTCACATTTCCCGTTTTTCATATATTCCTATGTGTATATGTTTAGATCCATATGATTTTATTAAAATTTTATCCACCACAGTCGAGTTGCAGAAAAGTTCCATCCCTACAAGGACACCTCAAGCTGCCTTTTTATAACCACGCCCACTGTTTCCCTTCCCCTACTGCTGCCACAGGTGTCCCTAACTTCTGGCAACCACTCACTTGTACTCTATTTCTAAAATTTCGTCTTTTCAAAATGTTGTATACATGGCATCACACAATATGTACTCTTTGGGGATTGTTTCTTTTTTACTCAACGTAATTCCGTGGGAATTCATTCAAGTTGTTAAGGGCATTGATAGTCCACCTTATTGCAGCATAGCATTCCATGGTATGTGGGTACCATGGTTTGTTTAACCCTTCTCCCATTGAAGGACATCTAGGTTATTTTCAGTTTTGGGTTGTAACAAATAAAGTTAAAGCATTCGTGTGGATGTTTTTGTTAACATACATATTCGTTTCTCTGGAATAAATGCTCAAGAGTGCAAGAGCGTATGGCAGCTACATGTGTAGTGTTTTAAGAAACATTTCCAGAGTGGCTGTGCCATTTTAGAATCCCACCGGTGATGTATGAGTGCTCCAGATTGTGCACACCTTTTGTAGCATTTAAAATAAATGCTACATTTATTTTTACTATTTAAAATGAAATTTTAGCCATTCTGATAGATAATATATCACAGTGGTTTTATTTTGCATTTCTTTAATGACTAATGGTGTTCAGCATATTTTTGTGTGCTTATTTACCATTCATATGTCCTATTCGGTGGTGTCTCCCCATGTCTTCTGCCCATTTTCTAATTTGATTGCTTATTTGTAGCTTGCTGTTTTTATTCTTTTTACAGGGTTTTGCTGAGATTGATTAGGTCCAATTTATCAGTCTTTCCTCTTATGTATTGTGTTTTCCATGTCAAGTCTATGAAGGCTTGCCTAACCCTAAATCCAGAATATTTTTTCTAAAAGGTTTTTTTATTTTATATTGCTAAATTTAATTATGTGTTTCAGGCCAGGCATGGTGGCTCATGCCTGTAATCCCCACAGTTCAGGATGTCGAGGTGGGTGAATTGCTTGAGCCCAGGACTTCGAGACCAGCCTGGGTACGTTGTCTTTACAAAACATTAGCTGGGCATGGTGTTGTGTGCCTGTAGTTCCACCTATGGGGGAGGCTGAGGTGGGAGAATCAGTTGAGCTCTGGAGTTTGAGACCAGCCTGGGCAACTTGGTGAAACCTCATCTCTACTAGAAATACAAAAACAATTAGCCAGGCATAGTGGAGTGCACCTGTAGTCCCAACTGCTCAGGAGCTGAGGTAGGAAGATCACCTGACCCCAGGAAGTTGAGGCTGCTGTGAGCAGAGATCATGCCACTGCACTCCAGCCTGGGCAACAGAGTGAGACCCTGTCTTTAAAAAAAAAATAAGCCTATGTTTCACTTTGAGTTAATATTTTTTTAAGATGTGAGATTTGGTTTTGGCCAGTGGATTTCCAAATAGCCCTTAGTTGAAAAGGCTATATCCTTCCTTCACTGAATTGCTTTTGCACATTTGTCAAAAATTAGTAGAAGACATTTATATTGATTTATTTCAGAATTCTATGTGTATCCTTCCACCAATACCACATGTTCTTGAGTACTGTGAGCCATAATATCTTGTAGAGTGACTCCTTCTACTTTATCCTGCTATTTCAATTACAAAAAATAAAAAACCTTTCAGGGCCTATGATTTTCCATATAAATATCACAATAAGCTTGTTGACATTTTCAAAATATCTTGTTTAGATTTTGATAGGAATTGCATTATATCTATAGGTGAATTTGGAGTGATTTGAAATCTTTTACTATGTTGAGTCCTCTAATATATAAACATGGTGTAAGTATCACCATTTAGGTCTTCTTTTATTGGCATTTTGTAATTTTTAGCACATACATTGTATTAGTCTGTTCTCACCCTGCTATAAAGATACTACCAGAGACTGGGTAATTTATAAAGGAAAGAGGTTTAATTGACTTAGTTCCACATGGCTGGGGAGGCCTCAGGAAACTTACAATCATGGCGGAAGATGAAGGGAAAGCAAGGACCTTCTTCACGTGGCGTCAGGAGAGAGAAGAGTGAGGTGTGAAGGGGAAAGAGCCCCTTATTAAGCCATCAGATCTCGTGAGAACTCACTCACTATCATGAGAACAGCATGTGGGAAACCACCCCCATGATTTAATCACCTCCCACCAGGTCTCTCCCTAGACACGTGGGGATTATGGGGATTATACAGTTCAAGATGATATTTGGGTGGGGACACAGCCAAACCATATCATACATCCTCCACCTGTCTTGTTGAGCTTACACATAAAGTGTTTCATTTTCTTTTTAGTGATTGTAATTGGTTTTGTGTTTTAAATTTTGGCTTCTGCATGATTATTGTTGGTATATAGCAACGTTATGGATTTTCTAGGTTGATCTTGTATTTCAAAACTCTGCTGAACTCACATTTATAGTAGTTCTGGAAATTCTTTATTTGTTGGAATTTTCTCTGTAGACAATCATGACATCTGAATTTGGAGCAGTTTTATTAATCTTTCCAATATGTAGTTTTTATTTCTTTTTCCTTATTGCAGTGACTAGAATTTTTAGTAGTGTGTTGAATAAGAAAGGTAAGAGCAGAGATTCTTGCTCTTCTTGTTCCTAATCTTAGGAAAAAAAAGAGTTCAACCTTTCACCATTAAGTATGATGTTAGCTGTAGATTGTTTGGGTAAGTGTTCTTTATCAAGTTAATGAAGTTCCTCCCTATTCCTAATTTCCTGGAGTTTTGAGTGTTGAATATTGTCACAGGGCATTTTCTGATTCAATTGATATGATTATATGATTTTTCTTCTTTAGTCTATTAATGTGGTTGATTACACTGATTGATTTTCAATTGTTGAACCAACCTTACATACCTGGAATACATCCTACTTGGTCATAATATACAATTATAGTATATATAGTATACAATTCCTTTTATATATTGCTGAATTGATTTGCTCTTCTTTCTCTAGTTTCTTGAGGTAGAAGCTTAATGTTTTAAGATTCTTCCTCTTTGTAATATAAGTATTAGATTTAGCTTAGTGTTATAATTTAATGTGTAATTTAATTTAGTATTTAATTTAGTTTAGTTCAATAAATTTCCCCTTCCAAGCTGCTTTAGCAGCATCTTACATATTTTATTATGTTATATGGTTGACTCTTGAACAACATGAGGGCTTGGGGTATTGACTCCCGACGGAGTTAAAAATTTGCATTTAACTTTTGACCACCCCAAAATGTAACTGCTAATAGCCTACTGTTGAATGGAAGCCTTACCAATAAGATAAATGGTCCATTAACACATATTTTGCATGTTATATGTTTTACATGCTGTATTCTTATAATTAAATAGAGAAAGAAAACATTAAGATAATTATAAGGAAGATAAATATATGTTTGCTATTCATTAAGTGGGAATGGATCATTATATAAGTCTTCATACTCATTATCTTCACATCGATTATGCTGAGGAGGAGGAGAAAGAAGGGTTGGCCTTGTCTCAGGTGGCAAAGGCAGAAGAAAATTTGTGTATAAGTGAATCTCTGTAGTTCAAACCTGTGTTGTTCAAAGGTCGACTATATTTTCATTTGCATTCAGTTCTATGTTTTTAAAATTTCCTTTGAGGTTTTCAAAATTTTCTTTTACAACTTTCTTTTTGACTCATGAATTATGTAGAGATGTGTTGTTTAGTTTCAAATAATTTGGAGATTTTAAATACTATAATTCTGTTATTGATTTCAAATTTGAATCAATTTGAATCAGAGAACACATTCAGTGTGAGTTCAGTTCTTTAACATTTGTTCAGGATTTTTTAACGGGCCAGAATGTAGTCTATCTTGGTGAAAGTTTCATGAGTATTTGAAATTAATGTACATAGTTTGTTTTGTGTTTACACACGCACACACACACATGCATACACATATAAATCTTCTGTTATCTTTTTATTTCTATTTAAAGAACTTCTTTTAGTCATTATTTAAGAGTAGGTGTGAAGAAAACCAATTCTCTTATAAATAACTAAGTACATCTACTTTGTATACTTTTCTTGAGTGATTCTATATTGTAATGATGTCCTTTTTACTAGTTCTATCAATTGCTGAGAGTTTGCTGTTGACGTCCCTGACTTAACTGTGGGCTTATCTATTTCTCCTTTCAGCTGTATCAGTCTTGCTTCATGCATGTTAAAGTTCTATTGTTAGGTGCATACATATTTAGGATCATTAGGTCTTTCTAGTGGAGATATCATTTTATCATTATGTAATGTCCCTCTTAACCTCTAGATATTTGGTTTGTTCTGAAGTCTATGCTATTTGATAGTAACATAGTTATTCCTTTTTTCTTTTGATTAATGTTTGCAGATATATTTTTCTAATTATTAATTTCAACTGGACTGTGTTGATGTCCATGAAGTGAATTTTGTACAGATAGCATATTTTTGGATACTTTTAAAAAAAATTAAGTTTATATTCTAATACACTCTGCTAATCTCTGTCATTTATTTGTATGTTTAGACCATTTACATCTGAGATTCTTACTGATATGCTAGCCTTATGTGTGCAATTTTATTTTTTCTATTTCTTGTCTGTTTTGGATCTCTGCATTTCTCTTTTCTCACCTTGCTGTAGGTTACGTGAACACATTTTAGGATTGTGTCTTGGTGTTTTAACAGCATTTTGGGTATATCTTTTTTGTATAATGTTTTTAGTGGCTCTAGGTATTAAAGTATATGTAAATCACTTATCTACTGACATGGACGTATTATTACTTCCATTAAAGTGTACTTTTATTTCCGCTTAGGTCCTTTACTCATTCTACGTTTTCAATATAATTGTCTTAAGTGTTTCCCCTACATACAATGAGCACCACATTACACAGAGTTGTAATTTTTGCTTCAACCGTGAAATATTTTTTAACAAACTAATAAGAGGGAAAGTCTAACTTATTTACCCCAATTTTATTCATTCTGATATTTTTATTTTCTTTGTAAGTTCTGAAGCTTTTATTATCATTTTGTTTCTATTTAAAGAACGTCCTTTAGTCATCCTTTAAGAATGGGTTTGATGAAAACAAATACTCTTATTTTTCACTCATCTGAGAGTGTCTTGATTTTTCCTTCATTCTGAAAGGATATTTTTGCTGGATATAAAATTTATGATTGACAGTTAATTGCTTTCATTACTTGATAAATATTGTGCCACTCCTTCTGGCTTCCAATTTTTCAGATGAGAAATCTGTTGTCATTTGAACTGGTATTTACTTATAAGTTTTACATCATTCCTCTGGCTGCTTTCAAGGTTTTCTCTTTGCTTGTTTTGTATTTAGCAGTTTAATAGTGAAAGCCCTAGCATGAATTTCCTTTGTTTTATCCTGTTGTTTGAGATTTGCTCAGCTTCTTGCATGTGTCTGTTAATGTCTTTTGCCATATTTTCAGTATTTTCAGACATTCTTTCTTGAATACATTTTCACTGCCATTCTCTCCTCTTATTCTAGGATTCCAGTTATACAAATATTAACTCTTTTGTTTTTAACTCACTGGTTCTTTAAGCTCTCTTCATGTTTTTTTTTCCTTTTAATCTCTCTTTTCTTATTTGTTCAAATTAGGTAAATTCTTTTGATTTCCTTCAGGTTCAGGAATTCTATTCCTGTCATCTTCATGTTACCCTTGAACCCATATAGCAAGTTTGAGTTTGTTTCAATGGTTGTATGTTTCAGTTATTTAGTTTCCATTTGGATCTTTTTTATATATACATAACTTCTATTTCTGTGCTGGGATTTCTCTCATTTTTTTTCTTGCTTGAAAGAATTCACAATTGCTTGTTGATGCATTTTTATGGTATCTGGTTTAAAATCCTTCCCTGATAATTCCAACATCTGATTCATATCACTGATGGCATCTGTTGATTTTCTTTTTTCATTCAAGTTGTGATTTTGCTGGTTCTTAGTATGACAAGTGATTTTTATTATATCCTGGATGTTTTGGGTATTGTAGTATGAGACTCTGGATCCAAATTCATCTTCTTTTTTTTATTCAGAAGCTGTCCTTACATTGAGGTGTGCACAGAGGCCTGGTGGGTGTGTATGTTCATTCATCACCCCGTTGTCCCCGCCAACATCATCCAGCAGAAGTGGAGCACTGACTCACACTGCAGCAGATGGGTAGGGTGAAACTTCAGCTTCCCTGCTGGCCCTTTCCCAGTGAAAGTGGGCCGCCTATTGCTGCTGCCTTGTTGCCCCTCGTGGTGACATATTCTTAACTCCCCACTGAGCCATGGAAGGGAAAAACTCATTGCTTGTTCACATTACTTTGCTGCTGCAGGGTAGGGGTGGAAGCTGAGCTTCCTGCTGGTCTCTGTGACACCAGGGGAGGTGGGGAATGGAGTGTCAAGTAACCCTCCTCCTATCACCTTATTCTGCCTCATTGATGCCAGGTGTGAGAGAAGGTTCTGCTTCCCACTGGGTCCAATTCACAAGGAAGGGAAGAGGGATGTAGAGTATTGATTGGCCCTAACACCTAGCACACAGTCTCACTAATACCACTGGGAATGGGGGCTCAGCTCCCCATTAGGCCCTGCTCACTTAGTGAGGGTGGGGTGGGAACAGAATAGAGACTAACCCTGATACACACCACCTCATGTGATCTTGTGCTGTGAAGAGAGTGGAGAGGTTCATTCCCTCCTTGGTCCCACTGACACCAGAGGTTGGAGTAAAGTAAAGTGCTGATGAGCCCTGACTCTTGTGTCCTTGTTTAGTCTTGTTAATATTGGGTGGGTGGTTGAGCTTCATCTCCTGACTGGGGCCCTGCCAGAGCTGGGGGTAATGTAACATGCTGACTAGTCCTGCCTTGCACCACTTCACTAAGTCTTGCTGCTACCAGGTGGGGGTGGTATAGATGGTTTAGCTACTTGCTGGGCTGAGGTGACACAAACTTGGTAAAGAGTTGGAGCATGGCTGACTCCTTTCAGACAGGGGATGAAGGATCAGCCCCCTGCTCACTCTGCCAATACTATTTAGGAAAGAGCATCAGAGTGGCACAACTTCCAATGAGCAGAGGACAGAAAATAAGCTCCTTATTCGGTCTCATCAAAACCACCCCTACCTACAGTTAAATTAGACAGCTGCCTGTTTCAACAAGTGGAGAATGGAAGATCAGCTCTCTGTTTGGTTTATTGGAACCACCAGGCGGGGGGATTGGAACACTGACTGCTTCTGCCGGTGGGAATAGAAGATTAGCTGCCTCTTGGCCCTGTCAACACCACTGTGAAAGGGAATAAAAAACTACTGCTTACTTCTATTGGGTGAGAGGGTGGGGTGAAAGATTAGCTCCCTGATGAGCTCAGCTGCTGGAACTATGAATGTGTGTGAGTGTGTGTGGGGAGAGTGTGTTTGTGTGTGTGGGTGTGCGTGTGTTTGGTTTTTCCACTGGAGTTTGGCTAAAGTACGACAGGTACTTTTTGCTAAAAAGGTTTTCTCTTGTAGGCCAACATTTTCCTGATTTTCTGTCTAGGAAAGTAAGCCTTTCCTTGGAGCTTATTTTGTCTGTGCCTGTTGGTGGTTCTAGGTTCGATGTTTCTGGATATTAAAACAACAAAAACTAGGGAATTTGCCATGTTGTTCCTCAAGTCCTCAGATTCCTAAATTTTTTTTTTTCTTCTACCTACTTCGCAAAGTCATCTTACACTTATTTGTTTTGTTATGTTCAGGGCTTTTTAATTATAGAAAGAGGAACTGGGAGGAACAAGGCTGCTCCACCTTTGTCAGGATCAGAAGTCATGTAGTGTTTTAAAAAGGACTTTGTCTACCATTTTAAAACAGCTGTTGGCTACAAGCTCCTTGTTATATTTAAAGTATATTGGCTAAAATTGTGGGAGGTAAGGAAAATTCTTAGTAAAGTACAATGACATGGTGAAAAGAGAGAGAAGATATGCTTGTCAGATATTGCAAAGTCTATTCTGATCAAGCTAGACGTGGTCTGTATTAGTCAGGGTTCTCCAGAAGAAAAGAACCAATAGGAGGTGCATGTCTGTGTGTGTATGAAAATGAATGTATTAGGGAGAATTGGCTCACATCATTATAAAGGCAATGTCCCACGACAGGCTGACAGCAAGCTATAGAATGATAGAAGCCACTAGTATGTCTCCCAAGGAAGGTGGTACTATGTCTCAGTCCAAGTCCCAAAGCCTCAAAACCAGGGAAGCTGACAGTGCATCCCATAGTCTAAGTCTGAAAGCCTGAGAACCCCCAGATCCCCCAGAGACCACTGCTGCAAGTCTCAGGGTCCAAAGGCTAAAGAACCTAGAGTCTGATGTCTAAAGGCAGGAGGAAGAAAGGGCATTCTGCACTGGAAGAGAAAGAGAGAGGCAGCTCACAAAGCAAGAAAAGCCTGCAAGCTGAATGTCCCCCTTCTTCTGTCTGCTTTGCTGTAAACACACCTGCAGCTGATTGGATGGTACCCACCTACATTGAGCGTAGGTCTTTCTCTCAGTCCACTGGCTTATATGTTAATCTCCTCTGGAAACACCGCAACAGATACATCAAGAAACAGTGCTTTACCAGCCATCTAGGTATCCCTCAATCCAGTCAAGTTAATATTAGCCATCACATGGCCTATTCACAATTAAAAAATTTAGCATAAATTGCAGCAGTGGTCAGGTGTATTGGCAAGTTGTAAAGTGCCTATGAGAAACCTAATACACAAGCATTTGCAGATTCCCTTAACACTTTTCAGCAAATATTTTGTTACAATTGAAATTAAAAGGCAGTTTGAAATTGTTCCTCTACTAAATGTCACACTGGATATGAATAAAATAACTAGATAGACTAACAAGGTACGTACTTTATTGCCTGTGATTATTGCAACTACCACTGCTGGTGGAGAGCCATTCTTCTCAGGTGCACAAATAGATTAATTCTCAATCAGGAATATAGATTTGATACAAGGAAAGCATTTCATTTGGCATTAGTGTGTCAACATTTCAGCTAATTTGCCTAACCACAAATACTTCAGGGGGAAGAGAAATTGCTAGTGCTTTATATAAAACATGGGGTGGAGCTTGGGGAGATAATACAATTTCTACTTTTTTACATAGTTTCAATGAATTTTGGCAGATATGTCTTTTTGAGGCAAATTTAGATGTTGAAAAGCTGCTTGTGGATCCTTAAGACATGTCTTTTTTTCATGTTACAATGACCATCACCATAGTTGGTACCTGATTTTTTTGTGTGAATTGAGGAACGTGGAGTCATAATGCAAAAGTCATTGCCATAATTCTTTGCAGATCTTATGACTGGAAATTCTTGTGTTACCATATGTAGTTTGATATTCATTTGTAACACATGTAACTGGTTCATGTAGTGATTAAAATAGTAAGTAATGCTTGATCATGGTTAAAATAAATACCAAGGATAAATTCTTCTATTAATTAGTGTAAGCTTATCCAAATTAGCATCTTTAATTATGGGCTGTTGTTAATTTTGTCACAACCTATTAGATATACTATCCTAAATCATTAACACTAGTGTAACTGAGCATAAACTCTAGGTGACTCACTGGTACAGTGGAAGCGCCCATGGAAAATATATATTTATAAGTACACAGTTTAGATAATTTCAAGCAGAATCAGAAAATTCATGTTGAATTCTAAATTTAGTATAAACAGAAATGTATTAGGTTTGGTTATTGAGCCAAGCTTCAGACACTGAATATCAGAATTGTGTCCATTTGCAATGAGTAAGTCTTTGATTCAAGATTTTTTTTTGTACTCAGACTCATTTTTGTATATCTTTCTGTTTAAGTCATACTGTATTTACTTTGATTACAGATTTTTTACATATTCCTAAAACTGGTTCTATGTTATGCCATTATATAACAGGTGATAAGGAATGTACTGTTACTGCCCCTTGACAATGAAAAGGGGACATCTCTACTAGTGTATGTGTATGTAGCTGTGGAGTAGTTGAAACAGTGTAAGTGAAATGCCTATAAATTTTCCTGAGTTTTGATTTTGTTTGTGCTTACATTTTTATTAGTATACGTACTTTCATGAATAGATAATTGATTTGGGGCAATATTTCTCAATCTCAGCACTACTGACATTTTGGACTGGATAATTATTGGTTGTGCCTGGCTTGCCTGTGCATTGTAGGATGTTCAGAAGAATCTCTGATCTCTACCCACTAGATGCCAGTAGCAAACCTCCTACCTCTCTGCCTACTTCTGTCCTGTCTTGCAATAGTCAAAAATGTCTGCAGACATTGCCAAGTGTCCCCTAAGGGGCATCAGCCTCAGAAACTGCTTTAGAGTCTCATCCTTGGCTACGTCATTTCCTTATAATTTGCATAGTTAAACATTTTTGTTTTGAGAAGCATAAGTTGTGATACCATACCTGTACAGAAAAGGCTTGGATTTAAGGTTAACCATATTTAACTGAGAGAATTTTATCAAAGCATGAAATAAGAAAAATAGGCGCAAAAATGAAATTCTAAAATGGCTTATGCAATTTCTAAGGGTGGCTAACAAGAATTCTGAATTGGCGACATTGTTTTTAAGGAAAGTAAAGCATTAAAATAATTTCAAAGATAAAATATATTTTTTGGAGTGTGAACACTGTAATTAGGGAGACCCAATAATGTTAAGTTACTTAAAGGATGTATTTTTATTTAAAGTAGGATACAAGTTGAATAAATTAACATTCGGTTGATTGTTAAATATTTTGATTCAAAGAAAGAACATAGAATTGTCAGCCTCAAAAAATGTGCTTAAGATAGAAAAATAATTTTGGTTGCATGAAAAGAAAAAGATTTCAGTAAATTGTTGACTTGAAAAGGGGAACTATTTGATAGAAGTCTCAACAGTGTTTTGGAGAGGCATAGTGATGGGGGGGATGACATCAGATGATTAGAGTTAAAAATGACCGGACCGGCCGGGCGCGGTGGCTCAAGCCTTAATCCCAGCACTTTGGGAGGCCGAGGCGGGCAGATCACAGGGTCAGGAGATTGAGACCATCCTGGCTAACACGGTGAAACCCCCTCTCTACCAAAAATACAAAAAATTAGCCGGGCGTGGTGGCGGGCGACTGTAGTCCGAGCTACTTGGGAGGCTGAGGCAGGAGAATGGCGTGAACCCGGGAGGCGGAGCTTGCAGTGAGCTGAGATCGCGCCACTGTACTCCAGCCTGGAGGACACAGTGAGACTCTGTCTCAAAAAAAAAAAAAAAAAGACTGGACCAGTTATTAGGCCTTAAGTTGATATAAACTATATGACAAATTGACAATTTAGAGACATTGTGGGGACATTTCTGTGAAACGTCTGTTTATTATTCATTCCTGTGATGATTTTGAAAGGGCAAATAAAATCATAATCACATATTATATAACGCTTTTTGTCTTTCAAAAACATATACATTAAAAATGATTTATATAAAGCAAAATGTACCTTTCTGTGCACAATTCTATTGGTTTTTGTGAATGCATACTGTTGCATAACCACCATCCAACCAATACACAGAAGAGTTCTATAACTTCAGAATATTCCTTTGTGCTACTCTTTTATAGTTATTCCCATCTTTCCACCCCCACCCTCTATTGAACTGTAAACTGTTTTCTGAATAAATATCTGGGAATAGGATTGCTGCGCCACATGGTAGGTGTATGTTTAAATTTTCTCAGAAGTTGCCAGACTTTCCACGGTGGCTGTACCATTTTGCTTTCTCATCAGCAAAAGGTGAGATTACAGTTGTTTTGCATCCTGGCCAGCACTTGGTGTGGCCACTTCATTTATTTATTTAGCTGTTCTTCTGATAGGTGTTTAGTGGTATCTCATTATGGTTTTAATTTACGCTTCTCTGATGATTGATGATTTTCCCCGGTGACTGATGATGATTGAGAATCTTTTCAGGTGTTTACTTGCCTCCCCTGTGTGTTTCTTCTTTAGTGAAATGTTTGTTCAACTCTTCCCATTTCAAGAAATCATGTTGGCCCTTTTCTTATTATGAAATTTCTATGGCTCTTTATGTCTTGTGCATAGAAGTCCTCTGTCAAACAGATGTCTGTTTTGCAAATATTTTCCCAATTTGTAGCTTGTCTTCTCAATATTTTAACAGTGTCATTTACAGATCAGAAGTTTCCAATTCTTCAGGTCTGGCTCCCCTCCATAATCTGTATGCTTTGATTCACTTTTCAGCATCCTCATGTAGTTGCTTTTTGTGTTTTGTCTGAGATTTTACTTGTGATTGGCAGGGAGAGATAGGCTGAACGTGGCTGAGTGGAGTAAAGCATGAGAAGACTTGCATAATTTTTTTTAAATTTTCAATGTTTTGCAAACATTATTTTGGATCCATTAATAGTGTTAATGATTGCCATTTTATATATGAGAAAATAAAAAAATCAAGAGTCATAAGAGTTTAAGTTCGTAAATAATAAAAAGCCACATGGAAATAACCAGTGATCTAAATCACCTGGAACAACTAAAACCTTAAGGTATTATATCCTAGTTTGTGTGTTCTGACCACAAGCCCCTAGAATGCAAATTACTTATGTACCTTATTTAATTATATTTGTTTTACATAATTTTAGTACTTTAGGAACTTCCTTGATTAAATTTCAATTCATACATTTGCTGAAAAATAACAAATTTTCAAACTAAATAAGGTTATTAAGTAACTTTTTTCCACATGGAGGAGAATTGTTTTTGTTCCAGATTCTTTACTGACACAATAGTAGCACACTCGAATAAGTGCATAGTATGCTTCATGGAAGATCATGTGTGAAAGTCAGGCTTAGTTAATGTTTCTTCAGTTAATACATGTGAAAAGTTGAAAAGAACCCTTATGGTCATTTTCCTAGTAAGCAAGTCAATTCCTTTTGCTTAAAGCATTTTAACTTCATTAATGTAAAGATATCTACTATGTATACAGCACTTTTTAAGAGGTCTTGAGGTTACAGAAGATAGTAAAGCCATGGTGTCTACCCTTAAGAAGCTATACATAATAAGAAAGAAAGAAATCTCACTATGATATTGAGTATACATTTTTGGAAAGTAATTTTTGAATAAAATCAGATGTTTTAAAAAATCGTAAAAAGTTTTGAATCAACATTTTCAAATATTTAGAAAATAAATGAGAAAAAAGACAAACCCAACCAATTCCTTCCAGTAATTTTGCTCTAATATTAATGTAATTCCCTGCAGCTTTTATGTGCATATTACATATGTTATTAACCATAGTACATCTTTCAAACACATATAATTTTGTCTGCTCACTTATTTTTTTTAAAGAGCATATACTCTATCACAGTTTATTTTCATGTACCTTCATGGTTCAAGGTAGGAGGGAAGTAACAGAGATTCCCTGAGAGAAGACAATGGATGTTCCTAAGAAAGGCCTAGTGTGAGAGTTCAGGGAACTGCTACACTTTGGATTTTTTTTTTTTTTTTTTTTGAGACGGAGTCTTGCTCTGTTGCCCAGGCTGGAGCGCAGTGGCAGGATCTCGGCTCACTGCAAGCTCCGCCTCTCGGGGTCATGCCATTCTCCTGCCTCAGCCTCCCGGGACTACAGGCGCCTGCCACCACGCCCGGCTAATTTGTTTTGTATTTTTAGTAGAGACAGGGTTTCACCGTGTTAGCCAGGATGGTCGGGATCTCCTGACCTCGTGATCCGCCCGTCTCGGCCTCCCAAAGTGCTGGGATTACAGGCGTGAGCCACCGCACCCAGCCAGGATTGGTTTTTTAAAACAATGTAGAATGTTTTGTATTTGTCCTTGTATCCTGTAAAGATTTATCCTTAAAAGTGCACTTTGTCTTTGTACTATGAACTCTTTGAGGGACAGGACAGTACTTACATAGCATGTTAAAAATTCAAGTATCAATCTACCCATTTAGGTCTATTGGCTCTTTACTGAGTCAAGGGTTTTATTTACATGTATCACTGGATGAATGGCCTTATGAAGAAGGTACAGATGAGACTACTGAGACATAGAGAGATTTAACAGAGGCAAGCAGAGCATCACAAGCAGTTTGGAACTCAACACATTTTTCTTGTTTGAAAATATGCACAGACAAAAGAGGGATGGATAGAAAGTTGGTTGAATATAGGATTAAGACCAGGAACAAAAGCACGTGGGCACCGGCAGAATCTACTTGAGAGGTCACAGCGCCCAAGGGGAAACAACCCTGGGCAAGTCACTTAACCTCACCCACCTTAGTTCTCTTGTTGGTAAAATGCAGAGCTTATGCAAACTCAACATGTCAAGGAATATCTGCAAGGCATTGTTTAAAATTGACCCTCTGGATTTTTTTCATGCATGCCTGGTTATTATTTACTAAGATGTACTAGGCAAGTCTCAAATGGAAGAAAAAATAAAAGGCACATCTGCAAAGTGAAGAAGTGGGGTTAAGCGCAATGCAACAGAAACTCTTATACTAATCCAGGAGGACTTTACCTGTCAATCAAATCTATATTCATTATTTTTTTTTAAAGATTAATAATGGTTTGTTAACTGAGTAAGCTGGCAGATGGTAGAGTTATGTGATGAGATCTTGGGGCATCTATGACCAGTTGATGACTGACTGACCAATTTCAAAAGATGCTATGAAGGATCATAAAGTTTAGTTCCATGTGGATTTTGATGATAGTTGCATCTATATTTAAAGCTTTCTGTCACTGGAAGCACTCTTGGTGTTGTCAGACTGTCTATTGGACTGGATGAGCTGCAACTTCTCGCAATTGAATGTCAATAAGACCAAAGCAATTTTGGTTGATTCATAGCACCAGCTTAAGCATATTCACTTGCACAGATTACATTTGACAGATAGTTACCTTCAGCTGAACTCTGTGGTTAGAGGCTTGGGCGTACTCTTGACAGTGAGCTTAGAGTTGATGTCTAATGTTTATTTCATATCCTGTTTTTACCTTCCCTAATATTGCGTGTGTAAATCTATATTTAAATATATTCACAGCTGATGTTCTCGTCGGTCCACTTGTTATCTCTGGACAGAATGCTGTAATGATTCAATTTCATTATTTTAATAAAAATAACTTACACCCCTCCAGTTTTAATTTCAATAAATCTGATGAGTAATGATTAATTTTAAGGAGTCTTATTGATGAGCAATTGCAACACTATAATGCAGGAAAATGCCCAAGTGGTGGGAGCATGCTTACATCTATAGTAAACTTAAAACCTTCAAAATTTGGAGTGTGATTATGAACACCGAGGAAATATATTCACATTTATTTACCAAATTATTATTCCTGTATCTTTTTTAAGTTATTTAGGTCCATCAGTTATCTTCAAAGTTTAGGTTTAAAACTATCCATTTCAAGAATACTTAGCCTTTTAAGATGAATATAATTTAAATAACATATTCTAAAATGTTTTAATTGAACAGTAGAATGTATATAACCCAAAACATTATAAAAAGTCACTGCCATTTTTGAATATTTAGATTGGGAAAATACTTAGGATGTGGTTTTATGTTCAAGAAGAGGTGCAATTATGGTATGGATTTATTCATCACTATGGTATTGTCAACTTTTCAGTTATGTTCAATTTTTAAGATGCTGGGTGGGAAATTTAAGGGACATATAGATCTAATAATCTGAGCCTAAATCTCCTGCTCTATACAAATAACTCTGCAAAGCTTTGGAATCCCTTTATTTGACTAGGTGAATGGCAGTTTTGTTTGCATCAGCCTAAACCTAGCTTGGAAATCATGATTTTAAAGCAAACACGTTTTACTCACACATTTCCATATTTCCTAGAATCTATGGTTTTAAGATATCAAACAATTCAAATTATGTAGTTATACATTTCACACAGGACAAAAACTCATGCTGAAGTAGGTAAAATATTTTTCAAAATTATTTTCTCTACATTTACTGGCATACTTTCTCTTTCTTACTGTCTTTTAAAACTGACAGTCAATTTTTTTTATTTTTCTCTTTTACTGACAGCTAGTAAATGTACTGACAGTGCAGAAGCAAGATGTAAATGTAAGTCACTATTATTTTGTTCACCTGATACCTGAGCATTAGTAAAAACACATGGCTATGTTTAAAAATAAAAACTCAATTATTTCCAATGGTTCTGAAGGGAAGATGTGTAGAAAGACTGTCCTCTGTAAATAAAAATGTGTTTGAGGCAAGATTGCATTACATTTAGAAATAGCATACTTTCCTCATTAGGATGTGATTGGTATTTGTACTGAAGAAAATAGGCTAATTATTTAAGGTGTATATTTACTTTCTGTTTCATTAGCTGTAAATCTTTATGGCATATAAATCTCCTTTAGAAATTAATGGGAAGTATATAAGTGAGGGAAAGAAAGCAGGTTATGAAGTTAATAAACACCATGTTAAAAATTAGTTTCTACTTAAATAAAAGGTTCAAGATTAAAAATTAAACATTATTTTATTTTAATTAGAAAAATCTTGCTTAGTTAATTTCTCTGGAAGAAATGCTATATAAGCAGTTAAATGTGGAGAATTATATTCTATTGATAAACGTATGTTGGGCCAGACTGAACCAACAACATCATAGAAGGACTCATTCCTTACTTCCTTTAAATAGTGCTCTGTTATTTGTCTACATTATAAATAACAGCTGAGTTTTAAAACACAAGGAGATTTTTAAAAAGTGGCAGCATTTATTTATTTACTGCTTAGACAGTATTCACAGTATTTTATTTCATCCTTAAAACTCTTTTTTTGTTTTGCTCCCACATTATTGTTACACATATGGGAATTGGTAAAGTGGGAAAACGTAGCATTTATAGATTTTTATACTGAAGCATGAGATGATAAAGTAGTCACTTTCATCCAAGAACCTTTTCCTCTTTTCACTCACACTAGCTCTTCCAGAAATGGCCCCTTTAGTGCCTTTAATGGTTTTATTCTGCTTCTGTCACTATTTCTAATATTCTTATTCTTATACTGCCATCATATATAACTTTGTGAAAATTTGTCATATAAGGTTAAAATTGATTTGCCTTTAAATATAGTAGTTTCCATTTTCTGTTAACTGTTTGAAGAACACCTATTGAGAGGCAAGGAAAGACCTGCGGGATAAGTTACAAAAGGTAAGAATTCCTCACAGAAAAAGCAGCAGGAGCTTCCTTGGCAAGAGCTTCAGCAAGTAGTGTCAGCAGCTTAGAAGTTGCTATTGGACTGTTGAGTGTTATGCAGGTAAATTGTGGCTCTAGCTTGTCCTCCGATGTCATTCTTTTGATTTTTCTCTGTTAACACTGCATTTGCATTTGGGTCTCACTGAGAACAAGGACCAGTGCAAATGCCTCATGGCATGTGTAGAAAGCTGCTTTTATGTTAAAAGTGATATGTTTTCTTGTTCACAACAAAAATTCATCTTCTGAGTCTTGGAATTCCCTTGTGTATTTGTAATTTTCCTTCCAAGTCATAATATTCATACACAAAGAGTGGAAATTTTTCTTTAAAAAAAACCTACCAAACAACAAAAACAGTAAAGTTAGTTGGTTACTAGCAGCAACAACTGAAAAGCAGCATCACCAAAACATATGCAATTCATGGGTTTCCAGCAAAAGAGGAAATCCGGAAAGAGAAGATCCTTAAGTATTGCTTTAAAGTGAGCACTGAAGGACAGCTGTTAAAACAATCCCAGTTTTTAGAAAAGGTATTATTCCCTGACATTTACTTGTTTTATTCCCTTCTCAATCTGAAGACACATTTTGGACAGATGCTCTTGTCTTACATGAACATTCAATTCATTTGAGAAAATAATGGTTATACTTAAACTCGTGAAGTGAAATGTATGGAAGTCTGTTGCTTTATAACTTTAAATAGCCATGTAACTTGTTCATGGCAGAATATAGTCAAGTCCTGGGCAAGGACTTTTTTCTCCTCTCCAATAATGCTATTCAAGGGGAAGCTAGTTATTGTGTGACACATGCTTGATTCTCAGGAGGTTTGGACAAAAGAGAGGGTTAGAAGGTCAGGAGAGCCTGACGCTATTCAACTAGATATTTGAGTAGAATTCCCACACCAGAATTTTGCCTCATACCTAATTCAGACAGTGTAATAATGGGGGAAGGGCAGAGAGAGGGAGGGCAGATGGAGGTGTCCTTTCAGGTTAAATGTTAAAATAAGGGTCTTCATTTCTGTCTCTGGTGGCACAGAGCATTAAAAACCCTGTGACACATTTTGGAAGTGTTGCTATAAAATAGATTTTAACGTTTGAGGATCTTTAAAGGGTATTATTGAGTACTTAATAGATTCTGTGTTTGCCTACTGAAATCACTACACCGCCAATATATACCTCATTAATTTATAAAGCAGTTTGGCCCAACTGGAGACAATGTACTGTATTAAAGCAATGTCTATATCCCAAATTTTCATGGCTAATAATTACAAAATGTTCAGCATCTGAAGAAAATTATCTAAATGTGACAATATTGGTCTTGGATAGTTTAACTTGCATGAAATATTTCACACAGAAACATTTGATCTATATTGAAGAGTTGTTTCTTTTTTCATCAGATCAGCTATATCACAGTAAATTGTGGAAACAGAAAATGGAAACTAAATTGTTGAAAATGCATCTGATTGTTTTTACTGCCAAAATGTCATTGTCCTTGAGGTCCATCACTTTGTAGCTTAGAAAAAACAAATTTAGGCATTGCAAGTGAGAAGTCATTGACTGTTTTCCTTGTAACCAATTTCTTTATCAAGTTGGTTTCAGAAGTATTTCCAGTGTTTAGCCTATTTCTTCACTTTTCTATTTTCCAAATTATATCCTATTACTTCAAAGATGTATAAAGTTCACACATTCTGGATTCTTTATCTCTTTTATTTTCTCCTTCGTACAAAGTAATTAAATTATGTTCTTGAAGTAATTCCTCCTATCTTACTTAAAATCACCTTCATGATCTGTCAGAGTTTTCAAATTGTTCTGTGATAAAGTTCTTAGAGTTTGAGAAGCTAAATGGTGGAGTTGGTGTTTAAGCTCATCACAGAAAGCTGCAATAGTATAAACAAAGTCAGAAATTACTATTATTATTTTTTTCTCATCGAGACGGAGTCTCGCTCTGTCGCCCAGGCTGGATTACAGTGGCACGATCTCAGCTCACTGCAAGTTCCGCCTCCCAGGTTCACTCCATTCTCCTGCCTCAGCCTCCCGAGTGGCTGGGACTACAAGCGCCTGCCACCACGCCAGGCTAACTTTTTGTATTTTTAGTAGAGAGGGGGTTTCACCATGTTAGCCAGGATGGTCTCGATCTCCTGACCTTGTGATCTGCCCACCTTGGCCTCCCAAAGTCCCAAAGGGCTGGGATTACAGGCATGAGCCACCACGCCCCAGCATTTTTTTTTTTTTTTTTTTTTTTTGAGACGAGTCTCGCTCTGTCGCCCAGGCTGGAGTGCAGTGGCAGGATCTCGGCTCACTGCAAGCTCCGCCTCCTGGGTTCACGCCTCAGCCTCCCGAGTAGCTTGGACTACAGGCGCCTGCCACCACGCCCAGCTAATTTTTTGTATTTTTAGTAGAGATGGGGTTTCACCATGTTAGCCAGGATGGTCTCGATCTCCTGACCTTGTGATCCGCCCGCCTCGGCCTCCCAAAGTGCTGGGATTACAGGCATGAGCCACTGCACCCAGCCAGAAATGACTATTCTTTTTAATAACTTCTATTTATTGTTTTGTGTTATTCATAATTGCTGTGCAATTTAATTTATTTCACTAGTAGAACACTATGTACAGGACACTGTACTGTGTGGAGGTTTTAGAAGTGACAAAACCAGTTAACTAGGATCTTGGTCCAAAGGAATTTAGTGGAAGAGATAAGACATAAACACTAATGACTGTAACATTTATGGAATAATAAATAGGAGCTGCTGAAAGTTGTGATTTCTTCTCATTATGATAGTGCTTCTTGGATTATAAAAAATTTAACCTGGAACATGAGGTTTCAAGAGGCAGAGATGGGGAGAGAAGAATTCCAGGTTTGGAACTCGGATGTAGAAAGGCAGAAAGGTGAGAATATTCTTGTGATGATGGCAAACAGTGACTGGTCAAGTTTGCCAAGAGTAGGTTTTATGCAAGAGCATAATAAGATGAAACCCTGAAGGAATTTTAGTGTCAGATGATAGAAACTGGAATGAAGCTGAGAATACAGTTCAATAATCAAAGGGAACCAAATGAAAGTTTTGAGCAAAGAAGGGATCTTATTAAAACAACCTTTTATTATTTCTTTTAAACTAGAGGTAGTTTGGCATTATCTGTGTCAGCTCAGAGCGACCTTCACCCCAAAATTCTAGTTGGATTATGGAGCAGTTAATCTTGCAGGCTCTAATAATTCTGTCACCCTTTGTTGTCATTCTATATCTGTGTCCGTTAAGTTATGTGTCTTCTCCCATATTCTCATACCATTATTTCTCTGTCTTTCATTTCTTTACTTTCATCATCCACATCAGGACAACGTTTTTATTCTACAGTAGTTTGTAAACATGTCACGTTCTTTAGGCTTTCAAGCTCTTTGTCAACAGTTTTTCGAAGTCCTTGCCTTACATAAACACTAATTCTTTCCCTTTAGGGACCCCTTTCCTGGCCCTTCCAAGTGAAGGGTGCTCATTCATCCACTCCTCATGTACCTCATTGCTGGGAGCAAGTAGAGATGTAGGGATTGCATTCTTCTTTTTCTTTATTATTATTATTATTATTATACTTTAAGTTTTAGGGTACATGTGCACAATGTGCAGGTTAGTTACATATGTATACATGTGCCATGCTGGTGTGCTGCACCCATTAACTCATCATTTAGCATTAGGTATATCTCCTAATGCTATCCCTCCCCCCTCCCCCAACCCCACAACAGTCCCCAGAGTGTGATGTTCCCCTTCCTGTGTCCATTTGTTCTCATTGTTCAATTCCCATCTATGAGTGAGAACATGTGGTATTTGGTTTTTTGTCCTTGGATAGTTTACTGAGAATGATTATTTCCAATTTCATCCGTGTCCCTACAAAGGACATGAACTCATCATTTTTTATGGCTGCATAGTATTCCATGGTGTATATATGCCACATTTTCTTAATCCAGTCTATCATTGTTGGACATTTGGGTTGGTTCCAAGTCTTTCCTATTGTGAATAGTGCCGCAATAAACATACGTGTGCATGTGTCTTTATAGCAGCATGATTTATAGTCCTTTGGGTATATACCCAGTAATGGGATGGCTGGGTCAAATGGTATTTCCAGTTCTAGATCCCTGAGGAATTGCCACACTGACTTCCACAGTGGTTGAACTAGTTGACAGTCCCACCAACAGTGTAAAAGTGTTCCTATTTCTCCACATCTTCTCCAGCACCTGTTGTTTCCTGACTTTTCAATGATTGCCGTTCTAACTGGTGTGAGATGGTATCTCATTGTGGTTTTGATTTGCATTTCTCTGATGGCCAGCGATGATGAGCATTTTTTCATGTGTCTTTTGTCTGCATAAATGTCTTCTTTTGAGAAGTGTCTGTTCATATCCTTTGACCACTTTTTGATGGGGTTGTTTGTTTTTTTCTTGTAAATTTGTTTGAGTTCATTGTAGATTCTGGATATTAGCCCTTTGTCAGATGAGTAGGTTGCGAAAATTTTCTCCCATTTTGTAGGTTGCCTGTTCACTCTGATGGTAGTTTCTTTTGCTGTGCAGAAGCTCTTTAGTTTAATGAGATCCCATTTGTCAATTTTGGCTTTTGTTGCCATTGCTTTTGGTGTTTTAGACATGAAGTCCTTGCCCATGCCTATGTCCTGAATGGTAATGCCTAGGTTTTCTTCTAGGGTTTTTATGGTTTTAGGTCTAATGTTTAAGTCTTTAATCCATCTTGAATTAATTTTTGTATAAGGTGTAAGGAAGGGATCTAGTTTCAGCTTTCTACATATGGCTAGCCAGTTTTCCCAGCACCATTTATTAAATAGGGAATCCTTTCCCCATTGCTTGTTTTTCTCAGGTTTGTCAAAGATTAGATAGTTGTAGATATGCAGAGTTATTTCTGAGGGCTCTGTTCTGTTCCATTGATCTATATCTCTGTTTTGGTACCAGTACCATGCTGTTTTGGTTACTGTAGCCTTGTAGTATAGTTTGAAGTCAGGTAGCGTGATGCCTCCAGCTTTGTTCTTTTGGCTTCGGATTGACTTGGCGATGCGGGCTCTTTTTTGGTTCCATATGAACTTTAAAGTAGTTTTTTCCAATTCTGTGAAGAAAGTCATTGGTAGCTTGATGGGGATGGCATTGAATCTGTAAATTACCTTCGGCAGTATGGCCATTTTTCATGATATTGATTCTTCCTATCCATGAGCATGGAATGTTCTTCCATTTGTTTGTATCCTCTTTTATTTCATTAAGCAGCGATTTGTAGTTCTCCTTGAAGAGGTCCTTCACATCCCTTGTAAGTTGGATTCCTAAGTATTTTATTCTCTTTGAAGCAATATGTGAATAGGAGTTCACTCATGATTTGGCTCTCTGTTTGTCTGTTATTGGTGTATAAGAATGCTTGTGATTTTTGTACATTGATTTTGTATCCTGAGACTTTGCTGAAGTTGCTTATCAGCTTAAGGAGATTTTGGGCTGAGACAATGGGGTTTTCTAGATATACAATCATGTCATCTGCAAACAGGGACAATTTGACTTCCTCTTTTCCTAATTGAATACCCTTTATTTCCTTCTCCTGCCTAATTGCCCTGGCCAGAACTTCCAACACTATGTTGAATAGGAGTGGTGAGAGAGGGCATCCTTGTCTTGTGCCAGTTTTCAAAGGGAATGCTTCCAGTTTTTGCCTATTCAGTATGATATTGGCTGTGCATTCTTCTTTTTCTTTTACCTCATATTGGAAAGAGATGTTTCCTTTAAAGCCCATGTTTAGTGGTTGTGTACCTTTCTTCAACACCTGCATCAATTTTTGCAGCTGCTGACACCTTGGGTACCCCGGCCACCTGCCTGCCAGATACAATGAAAAATTTCATCTCTGACTCATAGTGTTTCTCTGCACCATTATCAGTTTTTGGTTAATGACCATGAAGCTTCACTTTTTCACCTCTTGGTAACTTTTGGCTACAGAATGAAGTTAAGTGCCTAGGTGCTTATATTGTCTTTGAGTCTGTTGGGTTCCTTCTAGGTTCAGTTTCTTCACTTCTAGCCTAGCCCACAAGGAAAATATCTTTAGTAGTCTTTTAACCATTTTCTTTTATTTCATTTTTTTTCATTCTGTTGCCACAAGACACCTATTCTCAAATCATTCACCTGACTGCCTTCTTAATTCCTGTGTATAGATTGCAGAATATTACTGAAAAAATAGAACAGGTGTGTGGATTGAGGCCACTAAAAATTAATGATTTCCAACTAGATCTGGACCCTTAGTGCAGCCTTAGGGTTAATTTCAGAGGTGCAGCTGATTCAAAGGGTGTGCACAATTTCAGGGGTATATATTGACATACTGTCTTCAGAAAATGTTTGACTAATGCAGACTCCTACCAAAAGAGAATCAGAGTGCCTATTCCTCAAATTATTGTTAATATAAGGAATTATCTTTTCTCATTTTTTTTTTAATTTTATGGGCAAAATAGTATGAGTGTATTCTTATTTCATTTAGCATTTCTTCCCCTACCTTGTACTTATCTTACCTTAGATAGGCTTATTAGCCACATGTATTTTTTGCTTCTGGGTAATAGTTGTGTATTGTTCTCTTATTTTTTTAAATAAAGGGGTCTGCATTTTTATTAATGACTAAGAAATCTTGATATATTTAGAAATTATATGTAAAAAAATAACTAAATATTTTTATTCTACTTTAAGTTCTGGGGTACATGTGTACAACATGCAGGTTTATTACACAGGTATAAAAAAAGAAGGAAAGCATAAGCAGAGAAGGAAAATCACCCTGGACAGAAAAAAATAATTTGTTAACATATTAAAGAATAAAATTTGTATGTAAAAATAATAAATTTTAAAATGACAATTTAAAAATTTGTATGTAGGCTGGGTGTGGTGCCTCATGCTGATAGTCCCAGCACTTTGGGAGGCCTATGCAGGGGTATCGCTTGAGTCCAGGATTTCAAGGCCAGGTTGGGCAACATAGCAAAATGTCATCTCTACAACGACAACAACAAAAAAAAAAAAAAAAAGAAAGAAAGAAAGAAAAAAAATTAGCCAGGCATGGTGGTGCATGCCTGTAGTCCCAGCTACTCAGAAGGCTAAGATGGGAAGATCACTTGAGCCTGGGAGGTCAAGGCTGTGAGCCATGGTCGTGCCACTGCACTCCAGCCTAGGCAACAGAGCCAGATCCTGTCGCAAAACAAACAAACAAATTATATGTGAAAAGAATTATACGTGAAGATAATAATTTCAGACACAAAATCCTATGTTAACTCCCATAGAAAATTAAGGGAGTTATCACATCTTTGCTTTTAACAATTCTTTCTCTTCCCACATTCCAGTTTTGTTGAAATAAGCAGAGCTTCTTATCCCAGCTTATTATGTCAAAATCATTATAGTAAAATGATATTTTTATTTCAAGCATTACAATAGCACTGTATAATTTATTTAACAATTTATATGATGTTAAAAGGATTCAATACTCATTAAGTATCCTTTTATAACATACATCTCTAATTTCTTAATTTGAATTGAGCTTTCTATTTGGTGAGAGTATTTCTATTTTCTGAAAAGGAACATGGCCAGTGATGTACCTTCGGAATCTTTGCATAGTTGAGCCTGTCTTTCTAATGCCTGTACCCATGAACAATGTCTGGATGATGATGGATTTTTTTCCTTATACCCTTTCGTTTGTGAGCTTTTAATACATTGCATCGTGTTTCTGAAGAGAAATCTGAGACAAGCTTGAGGATTATTTTTCACTGTGGGTGACCCGTTTTTGTGTGTGTGAGTGAGATTCTTACAGGTTTCTTTCTTTATCCTTAAAATCCCAGGACTACCAGCCTATAGCTTGGTGTTAATTAATCTTTGTTTTCTTGAGAATATGGTGAGCTTTTCTTAGCTGAATATTCAGGTCATATTTTTAATCACTTAATGTTGGTTTCTATCATGTCTTTGAGTTTATATTTTCATTATCTGTTTTCTTCAGGCTTTCATCCTGTGAAATTTAGTGACCCGTATAGTTTTATTCCTTTTATGTCCAAGATACATAAGAAGTTGTATATACTCTAATGTCCATTCATTCATCAACTTATTCCAATTACCCCAAACCCGTTTTTCCAAGGGCTTTTCTTCTTCCGTTCAGACTCTTTATTTGGGTCTTTTCATGGTTCCTTGCTTAACACTATGCACTTTTCACGGCACACACTTTCCCTGGGAATTCGTACTCACAACCATGACTCCTAGTACTATTTTTATACGCATAGTTATAAAACCTGTAATTTCTAAATTTATATTGCCACAGTGCTATCAGTAAACTTCCAAAATTCAAATTCAAGTATGATTTTTCTCAGTTTTAAGATTTCTTCGGTTGGAATGGAGACCCTTAATGACAGCTTTGACAACTGTTCAGCCTCATGTTCTGTAAGGTCTCCTCTGGGACCTCACATTCTAGTAACACTGAGCTGTCTAGTCTTTAATTGTATCCATCTTTCTTATGTTGCTACAACTACACATGTTCTTTACCAAGAATACTCTCCCTTACTATTTATTCCACTTAAGCCTACTTTTTCCTTTCACTCATTTGGCATCAACATTTTCAGGAAGCCTTTTCTAATCTCAAAATCTGAGTAGACATGCACTCATCCTTTCTATGAAATTATCACAATTTACTCAATGTGTTTTATTTGTGTCCATCACTAGACTCCAGAACTTTTAGATCAAGAATTTTATCTTATTTAGTGTTGTTGCCTTCAGGGCTCAGCATCATGTTTGAATGAGATCCATTCTCAATAAACAAAATTTGATTGAATGAGTGATGGCATCATCCAGTATTAGAACAAAGTTGATAGGACAGTTTGTTTAGAAGCTCTTGCAAGAATACAGTTGACCCATGAACTACAAGGAATTGAATTGCCCAGGTCTGCTTTTATGTGAATTTTTTCGAACTAAACATAAATTGAAAATACAGTACTTGCAGGATGTAAAATCCGACTATGCACAGGGCCGACTTTTTGTATCCTTGGGCTCCGTAAGGCTAACTGCGGGACTTGGGTATGATTAGATTTTGGTTGTTTATGCCTGGATCCTGGAACCAATCCCTTGAAGACTGTACAGATGAGAGGTATTAGTTGATCGAATATGTAGCAGGAGAAAACTGAAAAAGGAAAAGAAATTTATGAGGCAAATTAACGAGAACGCTGCATTTCCTTACTACTTTGGAGATTAGAGGAACAATAAAGGTGACTTTAAAATTTTGAACAAACTTCTTTATAACATGGCTTACAAGTGGTAGCTAGAAAGAGGAGGCTTTGTTACCTTTTGCTTTGTATATTGCGATACATTGCTGATTGTTCCCTTTCCACTTTTCCCCCTAGTATTGTTAATTACTTTGTCTTTGTAAAAACTTCATAGTGAAAATTTCTTTCTAAAATGTAAATGTGATTACATCCTTCCTCTCCTTAAATAAACACTATGCTCACCATTGCTCACACTCCAGAAAATGAAATTTCCTTCCCTAAGCAAGATGTTCAAGATCCTTCAAAATTTGTTAGATGGTGCCTCTATAGCTTCATTGTCCTTCTATGTACTTTGAGCTTTAACCATGACATTTTTGGCCTCCCAAAATCATGTACTTTGTGTTCTTCATGCAATCTCTTCCTGTTTGCCTTATTCAGTTTCTTCCACCTTGTACATTTTTCCCTCTCCCTCTTCAACTCCATTTCTTTGTGTACATATCTCAATGACCACCACAAATACAACTTCCTCTGTAAAACACACTAATTTCCTCTCTCCTTTTCTCCCCTCTGCTCCTATAGCACTTTTTTTTTCTTATTGGCTGTATGGCATTTATTACATAGGTATATTTTATTAGATATTAAGTAGGTTTTGCATTAGGTAAATTTTTGAATGTACTGAAAGGCAGATACTTTATTCATCCATATGTGTTCAGAAGAGCAAAATATCTCTTACGTAATATATGTTTAATATAAGTAAATATATAAACAAATAGAAATATTGAGTTTGGTAAAAGATGATATTGAGAAAAAGCGATATGTGATAGAATGAAAAGCTATATATATTTTCTAAATGATGGGTGGACATTTACAACTTTGCTAAATTATATAGTAAATCATCCCTTTATCCTGAAAAAATTATCTTTTCCATGATTAGTAATTACTTTACAGTCTCTTCTAGGTTATAAAGCTCAGTACTCTAATTAGTGTTAGAAAAACTGTGGCTAAACTAGCAGTACTGCTTTTTCTCCCGTATTTTGTCTCAAACTGAAGTCAATGATATTTTTTTCTCTTCACAGATATATTCACTCTTAGCCTTCCCTGAGCTCTATTACAGCCTGGAAAATAACTGGAATTTCCTTTAAAACAATACATATTTTCTTAACTTATCATATTAAGTGAAAAAACACACAAACACTGGCCTCCTTTCACATTCCCTAGAACTTTTTGTTTTTTCTGTATTTGGAATTTCTGATGTCTTTAATTTTTTGTGATTCTGGCTTTGTGTTCTGGTGCCTGGAACAGTGCTGCTTCCAAATAAATAGGCAGTAGTGATAGTAATACTCATAAATATTTTAAGCTACTTGGAAAGAGATATTATTTAGAAGGTATGTTTTGAATGACCTTCCCATTTAACTACAGTGAATTTCATTCTTAGTTCCTTCCCAATATATACCCTCTTGCATCTTCTTTTATGTTGTTTCTAATGTCTTTTGCGGTACCTATCAATTTACTGTCATCTACTGTTTTCATTTAGATTGCTACTTGTAGATCATTAATGAAAAGGTGAAATAAAACTAAATTCGTTATCAGTTCTCTCCTTAAGTCAATAAATATCCAATTTTAAATGACAGTGCTTGAATTCAAGTTCATATAAAATGTTACTTCAAATAAGTTTGGGAGTTTACACATACATGGCTCTTTGGTTCAATTACATTTGTCTTATTTATTTTGTTTTCTGTTCCTTTGTAGTATTCTTTGATAAGCTTGTCCTTTAAAATATATATTCCAACTAAACTCTGCTTAGGGTCTAAGTGGTGTAGCTCTCTGGGGAGGGTAGCAAATGTAATTTGTTTGATTGGATACTCAAGCTTATCAATTGTTTTCTTTTCCTTAGAGAAATAGAACCTTTCTAGCTTTCAGGTCAATTGATATAATGGTTGGATTCAGATGGAATGACACTTTCTCCCCGTTGTAAGTCTCTAGCTCCTCAGAGAAATCCTTGGGAAATCTGTTGACAACTTGCTGTCATCCAGCTGTTCTGATGATATAAATGACTTAGACACTGATTCCTGGTAGTGTAAAAGTCTAATGGAACAGTGAAATTTTGAGATCTCAAGTGCATCATGAACAAAGCACTTAAATAGCACTTGTATATACTTCTTACAATTTGTTTACTGGTTTTCTGCTTTTTTTTTTTTTTTGCTGGAGAAAGAGATTTACAGTTTTAATCTGATTAGACATTAGCAGCTGGTTGAAGATGCTATTACTGTGAAGTATGGAAAAGAACACAATGATGATGAAAACTTTTTACAGGAATCCTTAGAAGAAGAAAGCAGATGAAATTAGATTGGCAAAGGAAACCACAGCCCAAATTACACACAGGAGAGAAATGTAGCAGAGGAGAGTACTGAGTTGGTGCTGCACACATAGAGCTGACAGCCTCCATGGGCAGGGGACATGTGGGTGTGACTGCCAGGGACATGAATTGCAAACAGCACTTGGAGTGACAGTCTGGGTCGACTTCTCATGCTCTTTCCCATCACCAGGCATCAGTGAGTGGAAAGATTTGACCTCAATTTGGAGCACAGAGTGTGGGCTCTAAGGCCACAGGAAGGCAGGTGGATGGGACTAGGATGTAGTGGAGTCCCCATGGCTAAAAAATCAGTTGTATTGCATACGTGCCTTTGCCCCACAATTATCAAATCCAATCTAGGGTGAATAGAAACACATCTGCAGACAGGTCCAATGCCCACCTACAAAAAGTTTCAGAAGATGAAAACAGAGATGGAGAAAAAAAATTATAAAAATATGTAAAGAATTCTGGTAAAGTTGCCAAAAGAAATGCATTTCCTACTCAAATGGGCTTTGTTCTATTAGTAGATGTTGAGACAAATGCAGTGAATTGATTAGAGCTGATGTTATTTGTTTGTGTG
The DNA here is from genome assembly GCF_028885655.2 of Pongo abelii. Classification (NCBI taxonomy): domain Eukaryota; kingdom Metazoa; phylum Chordata; class Mammalia; order Primates; family Hominidae; genus Pongo; species Pongo abelii. The sequence goes on from NC_071985.2 coordinate 33,069,391, forward strand.
CATACATGTGTGCCTGGTGAGGGGTGGGTGAGGGAAGAAAAAAAACCCAAACAAATAAGAAATATATTGAGAGAAAAATAATACCTAGAGAATTAAAATAGTACAATATAACAAAGTTTGTGAGTGATTATTAAGGCTTGTGTGGGTATTCAGGGGCTCTCTGAGGTGTCAATATGTAAACTGAGATCTGACAGTAAAGACTCAGCTACCTTATATTTTTTCATCCCTACATCTTGTTCTAAGAAAACATCAGAAGTCCTGTGATCTCAGCATAAGTTGAAAACTTGTAAATAGTCATTCAAAGGTGGATTTGTGGAGGGTAGAGGTAAACTACCTTGATTATATTTACATAGAACGGAAGTGATGCTAATTTAGAAATGTCCATTGCTATAAGTCTTAGGAGATATAAAGTACCAATGAAAGATCCTGAACAGTATTATGTGACAGAAAATGAGTATTATACTTTTAAAAAAATATTAGATGTTGTAACTTTAGTCATTCTCACCTTTACCTTGTAAGTATTTCACCATTTAATATCAACCTTCGTTATTGATTTATTTCTAAATATACGCTGAAAATAGTTTAGGCTCATTATTTTTCTTTTTAAGGAGTAAAATCAGCATGCAAATGTTTCTCCCACCAAGAAATCTTTTTCCTGGACTTCACCTTCTGAGGCATGTCCACCTTTGAGGCAAGCTAAGCCAGGCTTTACAAAGGCAGAACTATCCGAAGCACACAGCCCCACCAAATTTCTCTCCCTCCTTCCCTCCCTCCCCTGTTCCTCTCTCCTTCTCTTTCTTTTTTCTCTTTCTTTCTTTGTCTTTCTTCCTTCTTTCTTTCTTTCGTTCGTTCATTCGTTCTTTCGTTCTTTCGTTCGTTCTTTCTTTCGTTCTCTTTCCTTCTTTCTCTTTTTCTTTCTTTCCTTCTCTCTCTCTCTTTCTTTCTTTTTCTTTCTTTCTCTTTCTTCTCTCTTCCCCCCTCCCCTCCTCTCCCTTCCCCTTCCCTTTCTTTCAGCTGCTGCTTACCTGGGGTAACATGGTTTGGGAAGAAACATGTTAGAATTGGAGTGAATAAATATAAATGATAAAAAGACAAAATGAATATTATTTTCAAGAGTAATTACCAGTATGAAGTTCTTCAGATGATAACAAAAACTATTGACTTATTTTGTCCAAATTAATGCCACTATGTTATCTTTGTGATTGTGAAGGAAGGAAAGGAAACTGTTCACTGAATATTCTGCATTTGACCCGTGAATACCTACTTTTGTATTCAGGGATGATATATTCTTACCTTAAATTAATGACTGTTTTCTACTGTTCTTTTTTGGTGCAAACAAATTAAATGTGTGCACTTCTCCATGACTGATTGTGCAAAAACTGCTTAGACAATTACTGTCTCTCTAGGTTTTGATCAGAAAGGACTACCTTGAAACAACGGCCACAATAAAGGTATTATTCTCAATTCTAGAATTAAAAAAAAAACAATTCAAATCATATTTCATAATACAGTTCTCTGAAGGAGCTTAAAGAGATTCAGATTTTTCCTTTTGTTTACAGTGGCTCTTCATTTGGTTTTTGAGGCATATTTTTAATAAATTTTGTTCAGTACTGTCTACTGGAGCTGAAAAAAAATCTAAGAAGATACAAAATGGCTGAAGCATAGGTATTTACAGGAAAGCATGCCTTTCTTTTAAGAATATAAAATTAATACATAATTTATTTATTATATAATGGGATGTTCTACCCTTGTTGAAGATTTTAGCAGATGTAACTCATGCATGGTGTAAGTGAGCATTCACCCCTGTTTTGTTTATGTGGCAGGACTATTTCTACAAATTTTATAAATTACCGTTTAGGATCTTTATGACATCCATTAAGTGCTGGCATGAAGTTTAGTTTTGAACTGTACAAATAAATGATTTTCTATATATCTGTCTACATATTGAGGGCCTGATTGATGGCCCTTCTGACTTGGGGTCAGCAGTGAGTTCACATCTCTTGGAATACTTTGGCTTATTCCCTGGAAGTACTAACAGAAATCCAATGTCCACTATTTTCATTATTTTCCTTCAGGCATAATCTGACCTAATGACATGTAACTGTATTACTATGATTTAAGAGATTTTTTTAAAAAACTATAAACATTTTGAGGAAAAGTGAAAATGGTGATTTTAAATTTAACACATTTAAATATTCATTTTATGAAAGGAATATTTGAAAGAATAGGGATTTATCAGGATTAATAGAAGGCTTGGAGTAACCTAATCATTTTAAATTTTATTCCTTCTTGTTTTTTTCTGTTTTCCTACAACTTATTCACTACCCTCTATATTCTCATACTTTGCTAAATAATATTAATCCTTCAAGAGTTGGTTTAGATGAAGCTTCATTCATTTGATAAAGATTAAATGAGTGTCCAGTAGTTGCTAGTTGCGAGCTTACCTTGTTCTATTGTGCTTCACAGACAATGTGTTTTATTTTTATTTTTATTTTATTTTTTTACAAATTGAAGGTTTATGGCAACCTTGCTTCAGGCAAACATGTCATATATTAGTGCTATTTTTCCAACAGCATGTGCTCGTTTTGTGTATGCTTCACATTTTGGCAATTCTCACAAAAATTTAAACTTTTTTCCAATCATTACAGCTGTTATGGTGGTCTGTGATCAGTGATTTTTGATGTTATTATAATTTCGGGGGGGGTGCCATGAACCACACCAATATAATATGGCAAAGTTAATCAATAAATGTTGTGTGTGTTATGACTTCTCCACCGACAGAATGTTCTTCTGACTTGTTCCTTCTCCTTGGGCCTCCCTGTTCCCTGAGACACAACAATATTAAAATTAAATTAGACCAAGTAATAACCCTACAGTGTCCTCTCAGTGTTCAAGTGAAAGGAAGAGTAACATTTCTCTCACTTGAAATCAAAAGCTAGAAATGATTAAGCCTAGTGAGGAAGGCGTGTAGAAAGTTGACAGGTTGAAAGCTAGTCCTCTTGCGCCAAACAGCCAAGTTGAATGCAAAGGAAAATTTCTTGAGGGAAAATTAAAATGCTACTCCAATGACCACAAAAATGATAAAAACTGAAACAGCTTTATTGCTGATGTGGAGAAAATTTGAGTGGTCTGGATAGAAGATCAGAGCAGCTACAATATTCTCTTAAACCAAAGTCTAATCCAGACAAGGCCCTAACTATTCCATTCTGTGAAGGCTGAGAGAAGTGAGCAAGCTATAGAAGAAAAGTTGGAAACTAGCAGAGATTGGTTCACAAGGTTTAAGGAAAGAAGTAGTTTCCATAACATAAAAGTACAAGGTTGAAAGAGCAAGTGCTGTTGTAGAAGTTGCAAGTTATCCAGAAGATCTAGATAAGATCACTGAAGAAGGTGGCTACACTAAACAACATAATTTCAATGTGGATGAAAAAGCCTTCTGTTGGAAGAAGATGCCATCTAGGACTTTCATAGCTAGAGAAGAGAAATCAATGCCTAGTTTCAAAGCTCCAAAAATAAGACTGAGTCTCTTGTTAGGGGCTAATGCAGTTGGTGACTTAATGCACAGGTGGTAGGTGCCCTAACCCCCATATTGTTCAAGGGTCAATGGTTTATAGAAATAATATAGAAGTAAGTGCGTGATTCTATCTAATCTATCTAGTAGTATCTATCTATGTTCATATTCCCTATATATCCATAGTCCCTACAGCCATCCACTGAGGGGAAAGAGTGGGCCTGGGAGCAGTAACACTGAAATAGCATGAATCTACTTAGCACTGAATCTTTGTTCCTAAAGACCATTCATCTCTTAGAGGAACCAGGATTCCTTGGAGAAATGGCTGATTCCAGGGCTGTGGTGGGGAAGTACAAAATGAGCCTAGAACATCTTGTGTCATAAAGTAAGAAGATACTCAAAGAATTGTTAGAACATGTCAATATGACCCAGAATGCAGCTGTATGGGGTCTATACTGTCCAAACCTGGAAAAACTTGAGCACTGAAATACATATTGAGAGGAATTAATTATATCCCACTGAGTAAAATAGAGACTCATGAGTCTATATAGATAAAATAAGCCTATGCATACACTGAATTTTTAATAAGCAGTAGGATATTTATACAGTCTCGAAGTATATGCTCACAAAATGTTTGCTAATTGCAAAGGGGAAAATTGTATTTTTATAGTGTGGAAGCCTGGCAGATATATTAATGCAAATGATTAAAGTTAACATAATTAATAATGGAACAAATAGAAATGATGTAAGACATGGTAAGATATAATATGATCACTGTATCACCTGAATTTAATCATGAGGAAAAATTAGACAAACCCATATTGAGAGGCAATCTACAAAATAACTGGGCGGTCCTCTTTAACAGTATTAAGATCAGAAAAGCCAAGGAAAGATTGAAGAACTCTTTTTTTTTTTTTTTTGGTCTGCACTCCCTTTTATTTTATTTTATTTTATTATACTTTAAGTTTTAGGGTACATGTGCACAACGTGCAGGCTTGTTACATATGTATACACGTGCCATGTTGGTGTGCTGCACCCATCAACTCGTCATTTAGCATTAGGTATTTCTCCCAATGCTATCCCTCCCCCTCCTCCCCACCCCACAAAAGTCCCCAGTGTATGATGTTCCCCTTCCTGTGTCCATGTGTTCTCATTGTTCAATTCCCACCTATGAGTGAGAACATGTGGTGTTTGGTTTTTCGTCCTTGCGATAGTTTGCTGAGAATGTTGGTTTCCAGTTTCATCCATATCCCTACAAAGGACATGAACTCATCATTTTTTTATGGCTGCATAGTATTCCATGGTGTATATGTGCCACATTTTCTTAATCTGGTCTATCGTTGTTGGACATTTGGGTTGGTTCCAAATCTTTGCTATTGTGAATAGTGCCGCAATAAACATACGTGTCTCTTTCAGATCAAAAGAAACCTTAGAGTCATGACAACAAAAGGCAACATGTGATTTGGGGCTGGAGGTGTTTTTTCTATAAAAGACATTTTTGGGGTCATTGACAAAACTTGAATGGGCTTTAAAGATAAAATGGTAACGATGTACCAATAACTTTGATGTTTACATCATGCTTATGTAAAAGAATGTCTTTTTCTAGCAAATACACATTGCAGTATTCAAGGGGAATGGGTCATTAGGTCAAAAATTTAATCTCAAATGGGTCAGAAAAAATTCTTTGTACTACTCTTGTGACTTTCCTGTAACTTTGAGATAGTTATTTTTTAAAGTAATAAAAAGCAGAAACTACTGATTGAGCTGCATTACACATAGAATGGGAAAAGAGAAGATGGACAGAGGAAGTACAAACAACTTACTTGAGGAACACCCTCAATAGAGAGAAGAAGAGTAACAGGGAAATATTTGGTGGAGGAGACTTCCAAGATATTTTCATATTCTCATCTTTGTCCCTAAGCACTTCATTCATATTTATTTATTATATATGCCTCCTTTCATTGAACGTATTTTATATGCCATTTCTATTACAGATTGTAAATTCCTTGAAGAAAAGGTCTGTGTTTTATATACCCCTTATGTGTAGTATATGTAGCATCACACTTAGCATATCACAATGTGCTTGTTTCATATTCAAACAACAGGACCATTTTCAAACAAGTGACTAGATTTTAGTAAGAGTATGAAGAACAGTTTTCTTTATAAACATGGGAGAGAAAAGAGGTTGACTCATTTTTAAGGAGAGGACATTGTAGTTATAACAAGTAACTTCTAGCTCATTGGGATGTAACATACTGAAAAAGTTTTCTAAGGTATTTTATAGCTAACTTGATAATCTTTTGGAAATCATCTGTTCTCTATGAGTAAAATAGAAAAAGGCACAATGATATATTGAAATAATTAAGAGTATCTAATATTGTGATCAAGTATGCACCAAAAGTTTTCTTAAATGTAGAATTGTGCATGACACATCTTTAAGCAGTATCTACAAAAAACCAGCTGGAACTCTCCCTATTCCTTAGGAATTCAATAAATCAGACTGTTGGCAGATTTTTCCATCATGCACATGTGTAAATTAACAGCTTTTTTTTTTTTGGCAGTAGAGAGAAGAGAGTAATTTAAGTGTGTAGGAAGAAGAGGCCGTGAGAGTTTCACATCCAGTCAAGACAGGACAAAAAAAAAATCTACTTGCATTCCTATGTTAAAGTTTTAGAGATCAATTAAATGGAGACTTGTTTGGTGGGGGTTGCAGTATATGAAGAGCTTCAATAGAGATCGGGGGAGAACAGCAAATCCAGAGAATCACACCCAGGGCGCAAATGTAATACACGTAGGCTTTTTCTGTAGATCTCTTCAAGAGCCTGGCTTGGCTTGTCTGAGTTACTCAGAGAGGAAAAAATGAAAGTGAGTGTATATGTTGGTTTGGAGTGTGTGAAGGTGTGGGAATGGAGAGAAGTGGACAGAGGAAAAAGTGTTGAAATAAAACACCAGGAACTCATGGAAAATGCAAAACAGAAACAAAACCAAGAAAAAATCTTCGAGGGGCATACCTGTGTATGAATTCATTTTTCCATAGCACCTTTAACATAGTCAAAACAAATAAAATTTAAGCAGTTATTCAGTCAATCAAACTAGTAGCAGGCACACATACACATTCCAAACACTACAAATATTTGTGGGCCACCCAGCTGGTTAATTTCTGCCCAAGCAACTATCCCTGAATAATTTTCTCAAGTACTTATTCATATTGTTTGTATAAACATCACTCAATAGAGAATATTTAATAAACTGGGGCATTTATAATTATATAAAAATTCATGTCAGTAAACAAGGCCACTCTGAAAAGTTATGTGAAGAATCACAGTATGACACATTTTGTTAGAAAACTGTGCCTTTTCTTTATTGCTTAGAGTTGTAACATCACGTAGTTCATGTTATTGGTTTCATTTTCGGGGTATCAATTAGCCAATCAATCAGTTAGTGTTTATTAAGCTTCTGTCCAGCATGTAAAGCATGCTCATCAAATTTGCAAATGACATAAATCTTAGAGGGATGGTAAAGGCACTGCATGACAGACATAGCATCCAAAAAGATTTTGACAGCTCGGAGAAATGGGCTGAATCTAACAAGATGGAATATAACATAGATAAATATAAATGCCTACCCTTGGGTCCACAAAGCCAACTGTATATGTATAGCATGGAGTAGATGTGAGTTAGCAGTTGATGTAAGTAGGAAAAAAAAAAGACAGTATTTTAGTTAATAGTCAGCTCAACTTAATTTATCAGTTTTAGCTGCATGATGTCATTGCCAAAAATCTAGCCTGCAATTTTGAATTATATTAAGGTGACAATCCTGTACCAGTTTGACAGGTCAGACCACATCTAGAGATTGTAGTATTTCTGGAGCCACATTTTAAGAAGAGAGACACTAAAAACTATGTCATATTTAGAACATCACACAAACTAAACACATTTATCCTGAAGAAGACTTAGGAGAGGAATGACATCCCTCTTTACGTTTATGTAAGCTCTCACGTGGAAAAGGGATTAAATTTGTTTGGTGTAGCCTCAATAATTAGAACTGGAGCTTGTGAACTGAAGTTATAAGGAGATACCTTTGGGTTCAATCATTTATGATAATTACATATAATAGTAAAAGCTGTTCAAAGAGAAAGGCGTTCCCAAAATCTGCAGAGGCAGAATGCTAGAACAGTTTAGTCTGAATTTCCTCCTTTGTGATGTGGGGACAACACCATTGTGAAGCAGCTATCTGGGAAGGCAGTGGGATGATACAGGGAAAATGTTCCGCACAATGAGGGGCACGTAGTAAGTGGTTATAGCACACAGGGGATGTCACCTTTCCTATTGTGGGAGGTGGTGACACCAATTCTGAATCATCACTGGGTAGAGGTATAGAAGAGATGCTAAATGGATGGATTTGACAAACTAAATGACTGTTACTTCAAAACCCTAACTGGCTATAACTTATTTATTAAATTAGCCTTTTAAAACCGTCTCTGAAACCACCAGTCACCCTTCTATAGCACCTTGAATAATTTTTTTTTTTTTTTTTAGACAGAGTCTTGCTCTGTCGCCCAAGCTGGAGTGCAGTGGCGCGATCTCAGCTCACTAAAACCTACGCCTCCTGGGCTTAAGCAATTCTCTGCTGCAGCCTCCCGAGTAGCCCGGATTACAGGCTCGTGCCACCACACCCAGCTAATTTTTGTATTTTTAGTAGAGACAGGGTTTCCCCATCTTGGCCAGGCTGGTTTTGAAATCTTTACCTCTTTACCTACCTCATGATCCACTCACCTCTCCTTCCCAAACTGCTAGGAATACAGGCGTGAGCCAGTGCACCAAACTTTTCTTTTTTTCTTTTTTTTTTTTTAATTGGATAGAGTCTCACTCTGTCATCCAGGCTGGAGTGCAGTGGCGCGATGTCGCCACCTCCACCTCCACCTCCACCTCAACCTCCACCTCCGCGGTTCAAGCAATTATCCTGCCTCAGCCTCCCAAGCAGCTGTAATTACAGGAATGCACCATCACACCCAGCTAATTTTTTTTGCATTTTTAGTAGAGACGGAGTTTCGCCATGTTGGCCAGGCTGGTCTAGAACTTTTCACCTCAAGTGATCCGCCCACCTCGGCCTCCCAAAGTGCTGGGATTACAGGCGCGCGCCGTTGTGCCTGGCCAAATTTTTGTTTTCAATCCTCTGTGCTTATTTTTAATTATCTTTAAAATGGAGAAAAAGGTAAACCTGCCTTAGGAAACTGTAAAGTTAAAAAGAATGAATATGCATAAATATTTTAGAACAATGTCTGACTTTTTTTTTTTTTTTTTTTTTGGCGGAGTCTCACTCTGTCACCCAGGCTGGAGTGTAATGGCGCCATCTTGGCTCACTGCAACTTCTGCCTCCCGAGTTCAAGAGATTCTCCCGCCTCAGCCTCCCAAGTAGCTGGGACTACAGGCGTGTGCCACCACACCCGGATAATTTTTGTTTCTGTTTTTTTTTGTTTTAGTAGAGACGGGGTTTCACTATGTTGGCCAGGCTGGTCTCAAACTCCTGATCTCATGATCCGCCTGCCTCACCCAAAGTTCTAGGATTAGAAGTGTGAGCCACCGTGCCCGGCCCATACTAGGTTTTTAATATATGTTAACTACTTTTGTAATGCCAAAGTAGGTGGCAAAGGATTATTGGAGAATAGATGACTTGACATGTGTGTTTTGAAAAATACTAAAAATTTAGTTAAGTGTCTATATGGAAATAACTTGAACACATCATGAGATTAAATGGTGTGTGATCATCAGACAGTGAGGAGACTTTACCAATTAGATTGGAGGTTGGCTGTTGGTGAAGGTTAGAAATAAATTGGGTGAGATGAGTGAGGAAAAAACTCAGAAGGCCTTAGGTTTAGGATGGGAAGCAATTGGATGGGATGTGTGGGGATTCCACGTGTTCGTAGGTAGGGGAATACAACATACATGTGATATTTTAAAATAAACTTATAGAGTTTTCAGGATACATTGCCTTACTTTAGCTTAAAAATTATGGATGGAATAGTGGAATCTTTTTATGCAAATCCTTTTTTCACCTAGAAATAGAAATTTCTATTTCAGGGCAATTTCTATTTCAGAAAGTCCAAGACTTTTCTCCTCCATAAAGTTTTCTCTTCTGATTCATATTACAGTGGTTTTCTTTTTTGTTTGAATTTCTTAGCATTCAAAATGATGATCCTTATATTTGTATCATCCATAATGATCTTTTAAGGGGAAATTTAAATTTAAGACACGTTGTCAAATCACTTAATCTATTAGAAAGGTGTTATTCTGAATGCATAAAATGGTTTTGCTTTAAATGAGGCCCTCCAAATTAATAAAACTGCTCTTCCTGGGAAGCTTCTAAGTTGGTTCTGGGAAAGCAAGTCACACAGAGAAGGTCCAAAAATACGTTATACACCACACGTATTAACAAATTAAGACATAATTTCTCAAAGCAACTCCTTGGAAAAGATAAACCTTCTTGACTGCATTAAGATTCAGTATTTAAGTTAGAAACAACCATCATCATTTATAGTGATTCAAACACTATCTAGTATATTAAAATGTATTTTGTTGTTATCATACATACAAGCTCCTTGAGAGAAAGGATCATGACTTAACTCTTGTTGGTGTAGCTCATAGGGCCACTGTGGGTACCGAGTTGATGCTTTATGAATTCCATTTAAATTAGAAGAATGTAGGCAATGGGAATACCATTTGTCCAGTAAGAAATTCAGCACAGGTACTCTGTCTCTCTATTTCCCAGCCTGAGTCAGCAGTTTCTTTTAGTTTTGATGGCCAGCAGGAGTAAAATAGCAGCAAAGATCTGGCATTTCAGTGGAACAGGTGACTGTGGAAAATTACTCTAGCCTAGGTGGACTTGATTCTATTTTCCCCTTGGTAGGTACTGAGCTATTGTGTAACTTTCTGGACTTTTGAATTATACTTATCACTAATCAAGCGTGAGAATGGGAGGACAGTGTCAAGAATTCTACTTAAAAAAAAAATCTAGTGTACTCTTTTACTCAAAGGGATGAGTACAATCTATCACAGGGACACAAATGTGACCAAAAAAAAGTGGTTAAAATAAAATATGAAACTGAAGAGAATGAAGATTTAAACATGACCTTCTCTGTATCTTCTTTCCGACGTGTTTTTGGATCTCTTATGAAGGGGATTTAAAGGCTTTTCTACAACTGCTACTGCTTTTGTCAATTCATTCAAGACACACCAATAAACATGCACAAGCTCCTCTTATCCTCACAGGGCTAGAGAATGAGATAGGTGCGAAGTTTATTTTAGCAGAAGGCTTTCTTTTCACAAATCAGAAATTCCATTGTATGTATTCCCTTAAATAACTGGCAAGGGGACCATCAGAATGAGCTATGGCAAAAATCCACCTCAGTCTTTACAGCTTCAGGGTGATGAGACCCCACATCAGAATTGTAAAATAGTTTAGAGAATCTTGGAACATAAAACATGGTACAGAAAAACCAAGGAAGATTTAATCTTATGTATGGAAAGGTGGTTGGTAGGAGAGGGGGCAATGGGAGAGTGGCTTGGGATCATCATTAATCATTATTTAAGTACCTACAAAGTGAAAATATCCTTCTGGAATTCACTGCAAGTGACACTGAATTCTACTAAGCATATATGTGATGAGTTGATAAAAAAGAAGGTCCTGAACTCTTGACAACAGATATAATACAGTGAATACAGAAAATAAAAAACATGCTTTCTATCTGACTCAAAATAAGGTGCACTTAAACTTGTAAAAGACAACATTTTTATTTGAATGATATGACAGAACTGTCACAGGAGTGTTACCTGCTATAAAGAAAGCCTAAGAATTATTATCTTTATTAGACCAGTGACAATGAGCTTTAGCCATACATTTCTAACTTCTGTCCCTCTACAGAGACAATTTTCTTTTCTTAAATAAACTGTCATGCTAGTGTTAATATATTGTTGGCTCTCTCATGCTCTGAGAATACTGCTGATATAAAACATGTATATGTTAGATTGGTAATAGTATCTTTAGTGTAGCTGACTAGAACAAATGGGTTTCCCTCATGGCTGTGCTAATGTGATAAAGGAAAATTGGCTGTTCATCAGCTTTGGGCTGGGTAAAGACAGTAGAGATGGAACCACATTCTTTTTTATGCATTAATACCACCGAGAACTTTTCACTAGTTATATTTCATGTGCCTGCATGTTGTGCAAAGATGTTGTAAAACATGAGATAATGCTACAAATAACAAAGTAGAAAAGCCTGTATCTTTTATGATGATAACAGTCAAACACCAAATGACAGTAACAGGCTGTAAAAAATGGGATGCAAAAAAAAATGCAGCCCTACTGCCCAACAAAGCGGAATATATCCAGGCCCTTGAGGACTTGGTATATGATTTGAGGTATATTAAAGCTTTGTTTTAAAATTAAATCAAATGCAACACTAGATCAATGGATTTAAGAAAGAACATAGTTTAAATGAAAGCAGGGTGGTTAGAATGGAGAAAAGCCATTGTGGGTAACTTTTTGAAAAAACCCATTTTGCCAAGTAATTATTGTATTAACTTCCTGTTTTTTTTGTTTTGTTTTGTTTTGCTTGTTTTTTTTTGAGGGGGACATTGAAAAAGATTTTTAAGGCAATAGTTTACATGATTTTAAGATGTTTGAGAATAAATGTTTATCTTCATTAATTATTGCAAGTCTTTTTAACATAAAAGCATTAAAAGTATAACCAGTTTCAGGCTCACAGCAAAATTGAGTGGAAATTTCAGAGATCTCCCAAACATGCTATACCCCCACGTACCCACAGCCTCCCCCTCTATTAAAGCCCAGCACCAGAGGGGTGTTATATTTGTTACAATTGCCGGATCTACACTGATACATCATTACCACTCAAAGTCCATAGCAGAATAGCATGTTGAATGTTTTGCTATCATTTTAATTAAAATGTTAACATCCAACCTTTCCTCTGCATGACCTTAAATCTCACTCTCTCCTCCCCTCTCTCAACCCCTCCCCTTTCCAGAGGCTTTTATTTGCCATTTCAGCTCCTTCACTAATTAGAGTACCAATTATTCCTTTTGCATTTAAGCTAAAAGCACTTGAACAAAAAGACTATTTGCAGAGATAAAGTTGATGTCCAAACAGCTGATTAGTTTATTTAGAAGTGTATGAAATTAAAAATTTTGTGCAGGTATCTATGGGTGTTTTCCATAAAAGTTTAATAACATTGGCTATTCTGGGCTCCTGTCACATAAAAAAAACCCCATAGCTTTTTAATCATGTAATCCAAGAGTTATCAAACTACAACCTGTGGGTCAAATTGGCTGGCCACCTGTTTTTATAAATAAAGTTTTATTTGGACACAGCCATGCTCATTTGTTTATATATTGTCTGTGGATGCTTTTGCATTACAGCATTAGAGTTGGGCAGTTGTGACAGTAACCACTTGGCCCACAGAACCAAATCATTTGACTTGCAGGGAAAAAAACATTCTTTAGCTATTTACAGAAAAAATTTGCTAATCCCTAATATATGCAGTCATTAGGCTACTTGCTTGATTGATTAGTCTAGAATATGATTGGAAATTTTTTTTTACCCTACATTGGGAAAGTATATCTGAAAATCACCAACCGGATACCAATACCCAAGACAGTAAATTCAAGAAATATTTGATCCTAGTAACTTGAATTATATCCACATGCAATTCTTTGTTGTTATGTCTGGCTTTAATTATTTCTTTCCCTTGTACTCATTTTGCTCTATTTCCAAATATAGCCATAACAAATTTAATTTGTGTTTAAAGAAGTAACATATCCTCAAAAACCCTGTAAAAGCATGGCAACCAGAGCTGTTACATGTGTGGGACAAACTATTATGTATATCTGTGAACACCCTGGGAGATATCATCACAGCACAAAATAACACTATATAGGTTTATATCTAGATAAACACATGGAGATATCACTGAGCTATTAAAATAATGTTTCCGGTCTTCCCAGCTGAACAAAGTAAAGAAGAAAGAAAGTTACTTAAGAAAAACTGCTGAAATGTGTTTAATATAAAATAAAAGTTTATGCACTTAAAATAATAATGGCGGTAATTTCTTACAGGTGCATCAGACAAAAATCAGCTTCTTTATCAATGGCGTGGAGAAGGATCATACACCTTTCGATGCAAGAACTCTAAGTGGTTCAATTACAGATTTTGCATCTGGTACTGTGCAAATAGGACAGAGTGTAAATGGTAAGTTTCTGACTTCAGAATGTTATTTATTTCATCCAATTACATTGTTCTTAAAAATGCATCAAACAAATAATATTTTAAAATATCTACGTGTATTCATCTTCTAACACTACTGAACAAATTACCACCAACTGGGTGGCAGATTAATGAAAGTAAAATTTATTTTTTCACAGTTTTGGAAGCTGGAAGTCAGAAATTAAGGGTTCAGAGGTGTTGGTTCCTTCTGGAGGCTCTGAGGGCAAATCCATTCCATGTTTCTCTTCATGGTGGCTGCTGGCAATCCTTGGTGTTGCTTTACTTGCTGCTTCCTAACTACAATCTTGCCTCAGTCTTCATGTGGCCTTCTCCTCTGAATCTTCTCCCCTTTACCTCTGTTATAAGGACACTTGTCATTGGATTTAGGGCCCACTCACAGTCAGGAGGATCTCACCCTGAGTTCCTTAACTTAATTATACTTGCAAAGACCCCTTTTCCAAATTAAAGTCATAGTTACAGGTTCCAGGTGGATAATAGATCTTTTGGGGTCTACTATTTAATTTACTACATTTGGGAAGCTTTCAAATATAAACTTCTTTATTCTGATTCGTTTTTAAGTAATTTCAATGTGTAATAAACTATATTTCCTTTCTGTCTCTTTTCTGAGGGGTTTGCATTTTAATGTAGAGCATTGTTAATGTACACATAAGAAGCATTAGATGGAACCTGAGAAATAGTATTAACATGTAATTAACTGGACTGATGTTTACATTTACTACATTAAAAATGGGCCATATAGTTTAAGAAGATATCATATACTATGTATTGAATAAAACCAGAAGTTGAAATAAGAAATTATCTTGAAATATCTAATACAATGGTCTTTAAAATGCCTACATATTAAAATAAAAATATTATTTTATATTATTATGTAATATATGCTCATTATAAAAAAAACTAAACAATATGGAACTCTGTGAAATAGAAAGTATTTTCCATATTTCTATCTTCAGAGATAGATATAATTTAACTTTTTTATACTCCTCCAGATTTTTAGTACATTTTTAGCTAGAGATATAGTTATAAATATATTTTTCCAAAAATAAAATTACAATACATATGCTTCCTCTGAGCCTTCTAAAAATAAATATTTCTCCTTCAAATGTTATAAACAACATTTCATGTCAACGTATCTTCTCATTTAGATATATGTTCTCATTGAAAATGGCTGTATTGTATGCAATTGTATAGTTGCAATCTATGAGATTTCTTAAGCTCCTATAATGAACATTTAGGTTTTTTTTAATGTTTCAGTGCAATTAGCAGTTATTTTATAGAAAATATTATATATATATCTCTACATATATTTATACATCTGTGTCTATATCTACATTTCTATTTATATATATCACATCAATCTATCAATCATATACATAGACATATACATACATACATATGTATTTGAGCAGTTGCCTGATTTCACGGTTCCTTAATATCCTATTTGGTGCCAACCTGCATGAATTTGTATCCCATTTCCTCACTTACTAGCTATATGGCCTGGCAAGATACTTTAATGTCTCTAAAGTGTAGTCACCCCAACTTTAAAATGATGATGATGATAATATTGATATCCCATAGGGCCAATGTAAGGATCAAATGAAGCAATGTCATATAAAACATTACTGTGTTTCAGGCACCTGGCATGTATTAGATACTCAATATTTATTTGTTAAATGAATGAATGGATGAAGTGCTAAGCACAATGCCTGTATATAAACTATATTTTCTCTCTCTTGGGCATGGAGCTGGATTTTAATGTACAGCATTGTTGAAGTAGGACTATACAGTATTAGATGAAAACTGAGAAATAATATTAACATATAATTAACTGAACTATGTGGTTTATATTTTCTCACACTAAAAATTGGCCATGTAGTTTAAGAAGATAACATATATGCTATATATTGAAAAAAAATTTACTAAACTATATTAGTAAATAATAATAATATTATTTTATTATTATTATTTTTTTGAGATGGAGTTTTGCTCTTGTCACCCAGACTGGAGTGCAGTGGTGCAATCTCGGCTCCCTGCAACCTCTGCCTCCTGGGTTCAAGCAATTCTCCTGCCTCAGCCTCCTGAGTAGCTGGGATTACAGATGTGCACCACCACGCCTAACTTTTGTATTTTTAGTAGAGATGGGGTTTCACCATGTTGGCCAAGCTGGTCTCGAACTCCTGGCTTCAGGTGATCCACCCACCTTGGCCTCTCAAAGTGCTGGGATTACAGGCGTGAGCCACCGCACCCAGCCGTAAATAATACTATTATTAATGCTATTATAATTATTTCCTGAAAATAAATCCATAGAATTTGAATGGCTGGGTTGAAGTATATGGTCATTTTATATTTTAGTACATATTACAGAGATTGCTCTAATGCATAACAACGGGCTACCTCCAGAAAGGTTGTGAAAATTTATAACCTCATTAAAATATATAGCGAAGTACTTGTTTCCTTAAACACTAACTAACCTTACAAATTATCCACTTTTTTTTCACCCTTGCCATTCCTCTCAGTGAAAAATATTGTTGAATGCTGACTCAGAATTATTTGGCCATTAATGAGTTCGAGTAGCTTTTTACATATGTGTTGATCATTTGCATTTCATTTTTGAATTCCTTATTCGTACAATGTGTCCATATTTATACTCTATAATTCCTTATTTATTTATAAAAACTCATTTATGTTAAGAATATTATGTTGTATATGTTTTCTTCAGTTTTTAGATGGCTTATGAGCTTTGTGGTCTAGATATTTTAAAGTAATCCTTTAATATTTAAACAAAATAAAACACGTATGCAAGATAGTGCATAAATATAAAAGGTATAGCTTGATGAGTTTTTAATATTTATATACACCTGTGTAACTCTCATTTAAAAAAAGTTGTGGAACATTTCCAGAATCTCAGAGTCCCCTAATGAACATCCACTGTAAAGGTAAAAACAGAATAGCATCAATGTAGCCCTCTATAACCGTAGTTTAATGTTGCCTGTTCTCAAACTATCTTACAAATAAAATCATGAAGTAGGTACTCTTTTGTGTTCTTTTCGCTTAGCACTATGCCAATGAGATTTTTCCCTAGTGTATGCAGTTATATCTTTAGCTTTAGCAAATAATTCTGTAAAGTTTTCCAAAGTGGGTGTCCCAACAAGCAATATTTGAGGATTTCAGTTGTTCCACTTCCTTATCAACTGTTAGTTTTGCCAGATGTTATCATTCTTTGCCATTCTTGTAGCCATGTAGTGCATTTCCCGATCATTAATGATACTGAGATCTTTTCATGTGCTTATTTGCCAAGTAAATATGCTTTTTTTGTGAAGCCTTTTGCCAAGTTTTAATTGGACAGTTTGTATTTTTCTTAATAATTTATAGGAGGTCTTCAATATTTTGAATATGAGTTCTTTGACAAATACATGAGGGCAAATATGTTCTTCTGGGCTAAGGCTTACAGTCACATTCTCTTGATGGTATTTGTCAATAAGCAGAGCTTCTTAATTTTAATGAGTCTAATTTAGTCATTGTTTTATACTTAATACTTTTTGTGTTCTGTTTAGACTATTTTTGCAAACCCTGATATCAGGAAGATATCCTCCTACAGTTTATTCAGGAAGCTTTATTATTTTACTTTTCAAATTTTGGTCTATGTTCTATCTGGAATAGATTTTTTGAGATTATATAAGGTAGGGGTCAAAATTTTTGTCCCACCTGAATGCGTAATTAACCTAGAAAAACTTGCCTCTTGAAACAAATCAATGTTTCTACCATTCTGCAGTGGTAACGTTGTCGTGAGTCAGGTCTCTGTATATGTGAAGATGGCTTTCTTTCTGAACTTTCTATTCTGCCCCAGTGATCTGTCTGTCTGTCTATACTTGGGCCAAAATATTTAGTTTTAATTACTGTAACTTCATACATGTCTTCATAGCTAGTAGTTCTCCAACTTTTTTTCTTTTAAGATTGCCTTGGCTGTTATATATGAATTTTAGAAACAGTTTTTCAATTTTCATAAAAAATTCTGTTGATATTTAAATTACTAATTTGTATTTGGGAGAATGGGCATCTAAACAATATCAAGTATCCAGCCCATAAATGTAATATATTCCTTGATTTCTCCCAGCAATGTTTTTAGTTGTCTATATAGAGGTCTCGCTCCTATTTGTTAGACTTGTTCAAACATATTCATTGGTTTTCCTTTTTAATAGACTGTATTTTTTTAGACCAATTTTAGAGTCACAGAAAAATTGAGTGGAAAGTATAGAGAGTTCCAGTATACTCTCTGCTCCTACACACTCACAGCCTTCCCCATTGTCAATATCCCTCACCAGAGCGGTATATGGTATATTTGTTACAATTGATGAACCTACATTAATACATCATTATCACCCACAGTCCATATTTTACATCAGAATTCACTCTTGGTGTTGTACAATGACAAGTATCCACTACTCCAGTATCCTACAGAGTAGTTTCACTCCCTAAAAATCTTCTGTGTTCCTCATATTCATCCTTATCTCTATCCTAACCCCTAGCAATCACTGATCTTTTCACTGTCTCTGTATTTTCACCTTTTCCAGAATATCATATAGTTGGAATAAAAAATCATGTATCCTCAGATTGGCTTGTTTCACTGAGTAATATGCATGTAAGATTTCTCCATGTCTTTCATGGCTTGGTGGTTCATATCGTCTTAGTACTAAATAATATTCCATGGTTAGATATAGCATAGTTGATTTATTCATTCACCTACTGAAGGACATCTTGGTTGCTTCCAAGTTTTGGCAATTATGAGTAAAGTTGCTATAAACATCAGTGTGTAGGTTTTTGTGTGAACATAAGTTTTCAACTTATAAATACCAAAGAGCGCAATTACTGGATCGTATGGTAAGATATGTTTAGTTCTGTAAGAAACTGTAAAATTGTCTTCCAAAATGACTGTATCATTTTACATTCCCATCAGCAATGAAAGAGAGTTCCTGTTGCCCCACATCCTCAGTAGCATTTGGTATTGTCAGTGTTCTGGCTTTTTGGCTTGTTGGTTTTCATGCAATTATACTTAGTATTGTTTTTGAACTTCATTTGCTAATTTTGTTACTATTGCATTAAAATATAATCAGTTTTTATATTTACCTATGTTCAGTGACCTTGCCAAACTCATTGTTAATTCTAATAGGTACACAATCCTATCATTTGCACATATCAGCAACTCAACTCTTTTTGAATGTTTGTAATAAATGTATATAATGGACATGCCATATATATAGATATTTTTGTCTGATGCACTTATTAATTCTGAAATAATATAAAATGTTAGTTTTGTTTTTCTGTATGACCTGAGTTATTTGACCAATGTCTAGTTTTAAAAAAGAAGGTATATATTTTTGATATTCAAAACACTGTGGTTAAATTGCCAAGCTCTGGTTTAAATATGACCCAGGTGTACTTCTCTGATCAAAATATTCACTCTCTTTAAGTCTGGTTTCTAATCTATGAAATGGTGTTTTAATATATAATTCATAGGAATCTTATAAGAATTATGTGAGATGATGTATGTTTAGAATATAAATTGCTTGTTGTATAGTAAATGTGCATTAAGTGGTAACTATTTTTAAACTATTTGAACATCTATTTTCTTATTGTGAAACAATAAGATAGGGATAACACTATCTTTCCATATGATTGTTGTACCAATCAAAAGAGAAAATATGAAGACTGTATTACTTTAGTTTGTGTATGCTCTTAGATCAAGCTAAACTCATGCGAAGAAGCAATATTTTAAGGAACTTATATATTTAGGAACTTCGTTTGAGTAATTAGTATATTGCATAATTTTATAAAATACTCTGCGTGAAGAATTTTTAAATAACACATTAAATCTTGTGAGCCTTATTTCAATATTTAATCCCCATTAGTACTTCTAAAAGTGTTTTATTGCACCAAATGTTGCTCAAAGTATTTGATAGCGCCATAAATTAGTCCACTATGCACTGCAGGGTTAAATGGCCTGCTTCTATTCTACTTCAGTATACTAAATGTTGGATTAATGCTTCAAAAGAACAGTGTGAACTGAAGATGATATTTTTAAACTGTGTAGAAATAAATTTCACTCCTGATTAGAAAACATGTAACAGGAAACCGGTTTATTTCAAATATTTAGTTTTTATTACAACTTTCTCCTTTATGTTCTGGACATCTGAGAGCTACAGAAGGAAAAGGATATTTTAAATAATTTTTATCTTTATTCTATCAATTTATATGTACAGTCGTACCTACTGTATCTTTTCTCTAATTAGAGATGGCATGTAGACTGGCTCATTACTTCTGCCTAATGAGCCAGGCTCCATGCCACCTCTCTAATCAGAAAAGAGATAGGTACAGAATGTTCCTATGGACTTATTATAAATCATTTTCTTTCTCTCGCTTGCTCCTTTTTTTAATCAAAAAATTAAGTCACTGTCCCCCATACTTTTGTCCATATCCAAGATGGTTTCATTCAAAAGAGGTAATTGTGCAAGTGATTACTGAACTGAATTAAAGGTGCTCTCATGCAGTGCCAGGCCGGCTGTCTCTGCTTTGGAACAGACACTACCTCAAACACAAGCACGTCAAATGAAGGCCTATAGCAGATCAAGATGGATCTTTTCTGTCTTTCTCTGATTAGGTTTGACTTGGTTCTCTGTTTCTGCACCCAGAAAGTAACAACCTTCCATATGAGTGTTGGCTACTACAGAGCTTTTTCTTTGAGTCTTATCTCTAGCATAACTCTCTAGAAAAATGTGTTGCCAGTGACACTTTCTGTTACTGCAGGACTTGTCTTTGCTTTCCCTGGAAAATTAATCAATGGACCAAATGCATGCTTTTTACTGAACCCTCATCTATCTTTATTAATGGTATAATCTGATTTGATCAGGCTGAATTTTATATGTACAAATAGAAACACCTTAGACCATCTGTATCAACCAAAGTGTGATGGCTCCTTTTTAGAACATTTTCTTTTAGTTGTAGATTTATTTTAGTGCTTCCAATTGGGTGTATAACCTGGAGCACTTGTGTTAGCAGATATGTAGTTATGAGGAGGCACCAGTGTCATCGTGGTAATATGGTTAGTATGGTTAGACTAGCTCTCCAAATTTTGGATTTAAAATTACAGAACTATGTGAATCAAAACTTTTCTGAGTTATTTCTGAACTCGTTTATCAACAGAGTTCTAGTTGCCAATTAAAAGTGAGAATTTCTACATTATACATTCAAATGTGCGTAGCACTTTCTTAAGAAGATCATTAGTCATTAAGGAATCAATAAATATTTGTTGAGTGTGTGTTAAAGTGAATATGCAGGGAAGAAAAGGATCATCGTCTAAAGCTAACTCCTACTTGCCTTCTTTTCTGTGTTTTCAACATTGTGTGTCTTAGCCCATATGCTTGTACTTGATTCTAAAGTTGGAATGCTATTTCTAATTTCTACCAGTTTCCCATGGGTTCACATTTCTAACCTCTGCTAGATACACAAACTCCATTTTAGTTCAGCTGAAATCATGCTAATTTTTTTCAGAGAGAATTATTTTTGGGAATTAGATAAAAAGCAAAGAAAAACTTAGAAAGTATTGAAATTGACTAAGAGAATGGAATGGAAGAAGAGTATAGGAACACAGTATATAGACAGACAGGAGTTTACTTAAAGTTAGTTTCAGAACAGTTCAGACAAGGTGTCTAGCCATATTATCAGACAAGTTATGTTGTAGATTTAAAAAGATGTTAATGTAGCTCTCACAACCATACTAAGTAAAAACTGCTGATTAATTAAAATTTGAATGCAAAATATGCAATCATAAGGTAGTAAAGGAAAATGAAGGCAAGTGTTTCTATAATTCTAGCATATTAAGGACCTTTATTAGCACGATACCATGTCCAGAAACACTAAAGGAAAATATTGAAACATCTGACTAATAAACTGGAAATTTAAAATTCAAACAATGATTATCATTTTGTACTTGATAGTTTGGCAAGGACTAGAAAAGCGATTATACCGGTGTTGGAAATAGTTTGGGGTAACCTGGCAAACTATCAAAAGTAAAAATGCAAAAGCTACTTAATCCAAGATTTCTACTTCCAGGACACTATCTCGAGAATTTAATTAGACAAAGACTTAAATACATACTCAAAATGTTCATTGTAGAATTGTTTAAAGTAACAAATAACTGGAATCAGTTAAAAACTTCAAAAAGAAATTGATTTAATAAATTATAATTCATGCTTACTATGGAATAGTATACACCATCAAGAGGAATGAAATATGTCTCTTTCTATGTACATGGCAATGGGTTAATGATGTGTTATTACATGAAACAAACAAGATTGTATAGCACAAA
Source organism: Pongo abelii (assembly GCF_028885655.2). Lineage (NCBI taxonomy): Eukaryota > Metazoa > Chordata > Mammalia > Primates > Hominidae > Pongo > Pongo abelii. Next base: position 33,091,556 of record NC_071985.2, read on the forward strand.
ATTCTATAAATTTAATGTAGATGTTATAAACATACATATACGTATTAAAGGTCTGGAAGGAAATATGCCAAAATGTTCTTCAGAATGTTAGTAATGTTAATCTCTATGAGTGGGATTGCAAATAATTGCTTTTTAAATTTCTTTTTGTGCAATTTTTTTCAGTAAACTATAATTTTATAATAAGAATTAAAAATGTTTTCCAATTTTGGACAAAATAATAAATGGAAGCATTTTCAGAATAGATTTATTCTATGAATGTAACAAGTTCAGCCAGAGATGCCTAATTTGTATAGTATAGAGGGTGGTATTGAAAATGTTAGTCATTTAAATTCTGTACTTGTCATATGGATTCAGGAAACACAAGCATTCATTGGACATTTAACTCATTGTACATACAAATTATTATTCCTATAATAATTTGTGTCTGAGAAACAAAGCATGAGATTTAGAATCAGACAGATCTGGGTTTGAATGCTAGTTCTGCTTCTTAACAGCCAAGTGACTTTGGCAAAGAATATAACTTCTCAATCCAATTTCCTAATATGTTTTCTCATTTATAAAATGTGTTTTATATACATACTTTTCTGGGTGATCAGAGAGCTTATAAATAATACATGTTTGATTCATGTTAGGTATTCATTAAAAGTTCACTATCATAAATATTATTGTTAATTTAGTTATTGTTTAAGTTTACTGACTGTGATACTTAAGCATTTTAACATAATGGCCATGACCATATTTATATTTTTTTGGCTGAAAATCAAAATTTACTTAGGGTGAGGGAGAAAAAAAGTCCAGTTTAGATTCGTTATGTAGCAGATATTTTAAAATTCTGTGTTTTGTCTATGTAAACCCCACAAAATAATTTATCTCTCTTTTTAAAGATCTGTCCTCTGTAGTGTTCTTCAATGTTTCCTGTTCATCCTCACTTCCACCTGATGTTATTTCTTCTTAACCCAAAGAACCTCCCTTTTCATTGCTTGTAGCTCAGCCTGCTGAAGCAAATTCTCTCAGCTTGTGTTAAAATGTCTTTACTTTTGCAGGATATTTTCATTTGATATAGAATTCTACATTGATTACTGTTACTTCTTTTAGAACTTTAAAGATGTTGTTTCATTGTCTTCTTGCCTTCATTGTTTCTGGTGAGATATCAGCCACTATTTATATAAATGTTTTCTTGTATACTATATGTTTGTTTGTTTCTTTCTTTCTTTTTGAAGCAGAGTCTTTCACTCTGTCAACCCAGGCTGGAGTGCAGTGGTGCGATCTTGGCTCACTGCAACCTCCACCTCCTGGGTTCAAGTGATTCTCATGCCTCAGCCTCTCAAGTAGCTGAGATTACAGGTGTATGCCACCATGCCAATTTTTGTATTTTTAGTAGAGACCGTGTTTCACCATGTTGGCCAGGCTGGCCTCGAACTCCTGACCTCAGATGATCCACCCTCCTCAGCCTCCCAAAGTGCTGGGATTGCAAGTGTGAGCCACCATGCCTGGCCTATATATTGTTTTCCACTTGATGCTGTTAAGATTTTATTTTTATCTTTCATGTTATTAGTTTATTATATGCCTAGGCATGATTTTCATTATATTTGTCCTGCTTGAGGTTTGCTTAAATTCTTGGATATGTACGTTGGTGTTTTCATTACATTTGGAAGTTCTGATAGTTGTAGCTTCAAACTTTTCTTTTTTTCCTTTTTTTGCTTCCTTTTCTTTCTTCTGTAATAAGACTCTAGTTAGATTTATGTTAGAGCACTAGATAGTGTCCCATAGATATTGGGTACACTTTTATTTGTTCCTTTGTTTTCATTTTCCCCACTCTTTTTTGTGTTTCAGTTTGGACACTTTCTATTTGACTTGTCTTTATTTCACTGGTCAATTTCTCTTTTGTGTCTAGGCTGCTGCTAAGCCCATCTAGAAAATTGTTGATTTCTAAATTATACTTTTCATTTCAAGTATTTTCATTTGGCCATTTTGTAGACTTCATCTATTGGCTCAAATTCACCCATCTATTTGCATGTATTATTCACTATCACCCCTAGATCTTTTAGCATTTATATTTATAGGTATTTTCAAATCCCTATTTGATAATTCCAACATCTGGGCCATGTCTGCATCTCCTTCTATTGACTCTTTCCTCTCTTTACAAAGGGCCACATTTTGTTGATTTCTCATGTGTCTTAAATGTTTTTATTGTATGATAAACACTTTGCATAAAAGAATGAAAGAGGTGGAAGTAAATCATATTTTTTTGCATTTTTCCCTTTACAAAGAAAAGCACTCACTGCTGGTTCTATGAGACCTTTTGAATGGGGGTGGGGTAGGAAAGAAAAAATATCAAACTGATTTGAAGTTGATCTGTATGTGGGCTTTACTACAGTTTTAATATTATTTAGCTCACTACTGGTTTCAGATATCCGTGGATAGAATTGAAAATAGTTAGACATGTGTGGTGGGGCCTCCTTAGAATTCTAATCTGTCATTCTGGCCTCTGTATGGCTGCTTCCTTCTTACTCCTTCTAGGCCTGAATTCTCTATTTCTTACCTCTGAGCTAAGTATGGGAGCAGCCCTGGGTCTCGTCCAATGGGTTATATGTCCAGTAAATGTTTGTGTTTCCTATAAAAGGCTTATTACTTTCTCGGATTTAATTCATTTAGTTTTTTGTGTGCGCTCTACATTTTGATGGGTTAAAAAATAATGACTTTAGGGCTTATCTGGCTTGTTTTGGTTGTTAGATTGACAGCAAAGTGATGGTCCCTTACAAGTTTTTACATTTAAAGCAGATGTTGAACTACTATAACAACATCTAATTTATGCCCTTTCTTTCCTTTGGCACAAGTCTGTCTATACTTAACTCTCCAACCCTCTAGATTGTTTCAGCTATGGCTGGTCAATGACTCTGAACAAAAAAGGTGCATATTACTTGGCCCCAAAGATTATTTTGGTAGAATTCAGGCGTTGACGTTTTAATTACCTCCTCTAATTTTTCATGGGGATTTTCAGCTTTTGTGGGCCCTAATTTTATCTCTGACTCTTAACTTTTATGTATGTTTCTTCTGTTTGCCTGAAATCTGTTTACTGTTAATATTTAAAACTGAAACATGTTTTTTTATAAATTTATCAATTGGATCTTGTTTCACTAATGATCATGTGGCATCGTTTAATCTCAGTGCCCCCAGAAGCTCTGTTTGTTCAGTTTGTATAGTACATGCATCTCTTGTGTTTCTTTTTCTGTCAGATACATAATGATATTGATTAGTGTATACCCCTTATACCCTGAGTCCAAAAATTCCTCATCCCTCCTGGGATCTTCAAATGATTTAATGACTTTCCACTATCTCTCACTTTTTGATGTGGTCTGTTCCCTCCTTACTCAACTTAAGTTTCATGGTCAGTTATTATAACCACTTCTTTTCATGGAGCTGGACTTCCCTGCCTTTTTTTCTTCACTTCTACTATGATCTTGGCACTACCACAGCATAGATTAAATATACCCAAAGAGGATGACTCTCCCCACCTTAAACTCATGACGATGAACTTCCTGTGTTTCCTGATGCTGCCCTGTAATCATTCCGTATTTCCCTCATTCATTCACTTTACTGTCTTATGCCAACTATTTATGCATTTTCCTTTCTCATTATCCTGATCGTCAGTGATTATATTACCTCCAACTTTACTATAAAAATTAACAAAAAGAATAAAAGAGCTTCTATAGAGTTCCACTGCTATATTTATCCACCACTGGCATACAATCTATTAATAGATCTGACCAAGAATATCTTGCCTCATTTTTCCCCAATTTACTCCTGTATTGTAAAATTTTCTTGTATTAATGGAACATTTTCAAGGGAATAAAGGCATGTTGTTATTTTTCCATGAAAAATTATTCTTGACCCTCCCCCATTTCTTCCACTAGCCATTGTTTTATTTATTTGCTCCCCTTTTAGCAAAACTTCACCAAAGTATATTCAACCATAGGAGCCTTTAATTCCTCTTTTCAAATTCCACCATCTACAGTCAGACTTTAGCTCACCACTGTACTTAAGCTACACTTGTCAAATCTCTACTCACCTTCACATTATAAATCTAATAGTTAATTTCAAGTCTTTATCTTTTTGACCTATTAACATCATTTAATGGAGTTGATCACTCCTTCCTCCTTGGTATACGTTCTTCACTTGGCATCTAACACTCCATCATCTCTCTAAGTTTCTAGTTGCTGTGTCTCAGTTTGATTTACTGGTTCCTCTTCATCTGCTTGACATCTTAGTATTGGTACCCCAATCCTTAAGACTTAGCTCTGCTCCCATGTGTACAGACACTCACTCCCTTAAAGATCACCTCCAGTCTTATAGCTTTAAATGTCATCTAAGTGACTTGACCTCCAAATATAAATCTCCCCACCCAGGCCTCTTTCCTCAAACTCCAGACTACTCTGTTACATTTATCAAACTACCCAGAGTCTCCCTTTGAATGTTTAATTTACATTTCAAAATTAAACTTACTTTTTTTCAAAATGGAACCGGTTTTCTTAAGCTCTCTCAGTTTGATCCATACACTACTTCTTCCGTGATCTTCCTCATCACAAGTGAAGGCAATTTCATTTTTCTACTACGACAGAGAAAAAGATTTGGAGTCATCCTTGTCAATTCTCTTTATCTCATATTCAACATTTTTTTTTTTGTTTTGCAAAATCTTGTTGGTGTTAGAATCAAAATATATCCAGATTTTGAATCCTTCTTAGCACTTCCACTAGAATCATCCCAGTCCAATTCACGGTTGCTGCTTTGCCTGGATTACTGCATTGTCTTTTAACTGCTTCCACCCTGGCACTCCACTTTATTCTCAACACAGCAGCCATAATTGTTCTGTTCAATATCAGTCAAGCATATTACTTCTCTGCTCAAAATGCTCTGTTGTTTCTCCATTTTACCAGAGTGAAAACCGCCATTCTACAAGACCTAATTGAGCTGACAGCAGTTACTTCCCTGGCTTTATTTCTTACATTTGTTTATTTTGTTCTCCTTGTTTTACACAAATTGGCATCCTTGCTGATTTTTGACTATGTGAGGTGCACTTCTGCCTTGATACCATTGGCTATTCTTTCAACCTGGAACTTTTCGCCTCCTGATATCCATCAGGCTGACTCCCTTACCTGATTAGGTCTGCTCAATACCAGTTTCTTAAATACACCTTGCTTATCACCCTATTTACATCTGCAAACACCAACTCCCCACTTTGGGTCTCACTATGTTGCTCTATTCTTTTCCATAGCACTTAACATCTTTAATGTATTTATTATAGGGTTGACTTATTTTTGTTGAATGTATCTGTTTTTCCCTCTATAATATAAAAGAGAAAGCAAGATTTTTTTTATTTGCATTACTCACTGATATATCCCAGGATCCAGAAGATTGCCTATCACGTGGTAGCTACTCAATACATATTTTCCAAGTAAATGAATGGATGGGCAGCTTCCATGCAGCATTAAGCCTGTGGGTGTGCAGAATGCAAGAGTTGAGGCTTGGGAGCCTCTGCCTAGATTTCAGAGGATGTACAGAAAAGCATGGGTGTCCAGGCAGTGGCCTGCTGCAGGGGCGTAGCCCTCATGGCCCTAGAACCTCTATTAGGGCAGTGAAAAGGGGAAATGTTGTGTTGGAGTCCCCACTGAGTCCCCTTTAGGACATTGCCTTGTGGAACTGTGAGAAGAGGGCCACCATACTCCAGAACCCAGAATGGTAGTCACTGGCAGCTTTCACCTTCAGCAAGGAAAAACTGCAGGCACTCAGTGCCAGCATATGAGAGCAGCCACTGGAGCTAAGCCCTGCAAAGTCATAGGGGTAGATCTTCCCAAGGCCTTGGGAGCTCACTCCTCCCACCAATGTGCCCTGGATATGAGATGTGGAGTCAAATGAGATTATTCTGGAGTCATTAAAATTTGATGACTGCCCTTTTGGGTTTCAGACTTGCATGGGGTCTGTAGCCTCTTTTGTTTGGCTGATTTATCCCATTTGGAATGGAAATATTTACCCAATGCTTGTATCTGAATTATACTTTGGTGGTAAATAACTGGGTTTTGATTTTACAGGCCCATAGGTAGAAGGGAATTGCCTTGTCTCAGATGAGACTTTGGACTTTGGAGTTAATGCTGGAATGAGTTAAGACTTTGGGAGACTGTTGGGAAGGGATAATTGTATTTTGCAACATGAAAAGGACATGAAATTTGGGAGGGGCCAGAGGCAGAATGACATGGTTTGGATCTGTGTCCCCATGCATGTTCAGTTGTAATCCCCAGGGTGGAGGTGATACCTGGTGGGAGATTATTGGATTCTGGAGGTGGATTTTTCATGAATGATTTATCATGGTAGCGAATGAGTTATCACAAGATCTGGTTATTTTAAAGTGTGTGGCACCTCCTCCCACTTTGCTCCTGCTTTCCGCATGTGATGTACCTGCTTCTCCTTCACCTTCTGCCATTATTGTGGGCTTTCTGAGGCCTCTCCTGAAGCCAAACAGATATTAGCACTATCCTTCCTGTAAAGCCTGCAGAACTATGAGTCAACTAACCCTCTTTTCTTTCTAAATTACCCAGCCTCAGTTATTTCTTTATAGCAAAGCAAGAATAGACTAATACATTATCCTTTGTTACTGATGTCTAAAAATCTTTTTAAAAAAAATTAAAAGCAAGTATATTAAGACAGTAAAGGAATAAAAAATGGCTACTCCATAGGCAGAGCAGCCCCAAGGACTCCTGGTTGCCCATTTTTATGGTTGTTTCTTGATTATATGCTGAACAAGGGGTGGATTACTTGTTAGTTTTCCCTGAAAGGGGTGGGCAATTCCCAGAATTGAGGATTCCTCCCCGTTTTAGACCATATACGGTAACTTCCTGATGTTGACATGGCATTTGTAAACTGTCATGGTACTGATGAGAGGGTATCAGTGAGAACAACCAGAGGTCACTCTTATTGCCATCTTGGTTTTCGTGGGTTTTAGCTGGCTTCTTTACTGCAATCTGTTTTATCAGCATGGTCTTTATGACCTGTGTCTTGTGCCAACCTCCTATCTCATCCTGTGACTTAGGATGCCTTACCCTCTTGAGAATGCAGCCCAGTAGGCCTCAGCCTTATTTTACGGAGCCCCTATGCAAGATGGAGTTGCTCTTGTTCAAAAGCCCCTGACAAATCCCCCCTCCCTTTTACAAGAAAGCTCTTAATCTTAAGAGTTGTAGAGGGATGAAGATCCATCTTCTCTAACTTCTTCAAGCTGAATAGCAGTGATGATATTCCTGCCTAACAATTAGGGTCTCTTGTCTTTGGGATAGAGAGGAACTCAATCAGAAAGTGTCGGTATGTCAAGGTCCATTCAGAATGCTTGAGTTCTGACAAAAGTTTATACCTGGAAGATTAATAAGTATTTAATTTAAGAAAACATTCAGTAAGCTTATCCTACACAAAGAGTATAACAGCAATACATTCCACAGCAGTAAAGCAAAATAAATAAAATTATCACAACTAAACTAAATTAGAAGACTTGCCATGAACTGGGCAATTGTTGGAACCAAGCTGATATGGGGTTGCCGGTAAATCCCAGTATGTGCCCAGAATTAGAATATTGATCCAGATTTTGACATTGCCCATTCATTTTGGTTTTTTTGAATAGTAGTCAGAGATCACTAGGTGGTACACAGAAATAAGCAGAGTCTGTCTAAATTACAGAAGAAAAACCTTAAACACAACTAATGAGACTAGAATCTAATAACAGGTGTACCATAGTTTTTGAAGCAATTCTTTTTTCTTTCCAGTCTCTCATTTTTACTAAAGACAAATTATAATAGAATCGATTTGTGTGCAAAAATGAGCTTTAGTCTTATACTTGGCCTGATTACTTGTATAAAATGCTAAAAAATAATTATTTTTCACATAGGATTTTAAAATTGGCTTTGATGGAACTTTGTTCCATAAAAAGGAATCTCAGATAAGACCTTTTTAAAGCTGAGCCCAGCCCTGGGTTTGTACAATCAAGTACATATGAGTTGGGTTAATTCCTTTACTCTTGAGGTCCTAAGACATCTTGGGGCTCCTGAGTCTGTCAGAAAGTTACATTCTTTACTTATCACAGGTCAGGAACCCTGTACAGGGCATGTGTAAACAAAGAATGTGACCAGTTTTCCCAAGGGGTTTTTACTGGCTTTGTAAGTCAAGATTGATTCCTTAAAGGAAAGCACACAATTCCAGTGACAGTCTTGGTAAAATAACAAATTTTTCCAATTGTGTCCTGTTACAAAATAAAACAGATGCTTATTGCACTTATGCAAATATCTATTGTCATAAGTTAAGAATACTCACAAATAGTTTCCAAATTCTGAAGAAATTAGGTAGAGAGAAACAAATATGCTCCAAATTTTGTTCACAGGAGTAAAATTTACTCAATTGTTAAAAAGCTGTAAATAGCTTAAACGAAAAGTTGCCTTGGCTCTGATAGCAAAACAAAGGATCAGCAACATTTTAAGCAAAAAGTTTTAAAAGATTACTTCAGCTATCTATTATTCAGCCCACCCAGTTAACTCTTGTTCAGCTTGATATTCATGAACACTTCAGCTCTCCATCAGTACTGAAAGTTTTATCCTCTCTTCTAATGTCACAATCTTCAAAGTTATTAGAAACGTGCATTCAAGAGCACCTGTCAAAATCCTATGGCTGACTCTAAACTTACTTTTTAAAGAGGATTAAAACAGGTCAACAACTTTCTATGGATGACAAAAAGTTTTAGAACGGCGATTATTAAAGCCACAATTGATAAAGAAATTTTGGTTAGTTCTGTGGCATACGATGATTTTACTGACAATTATAACTATTACTGATAATGTACACTAAGTCATATCAGAATTACAGGACTTTCCCATAATTTTGGAACACAAACCCATAACATATTTATACAAATACAGTCCAAACAATGCAAAGACCATTTCATATTTGTCTATGCTTCCTGTATGATATTTATACCAAATAACCTGAATATGCCATTTTGGACTTTAGACCACCTAATAGCTAAGAGATTAATTAGGTCAGAAGAAGACATACTTTGTAATTTTATTTTGGAATGCTTGTCAAATGTTAAAGGTTTAAAACCCTGGATATCACAAAATATAATTCCGGGTCATCATAAGTCATTCATTTAGCCAAAATAATAACTCAAAAATATTTAAAAGGGAAAAACCTTTGCTCATTAATAGAGGGAAGGCTTAGATCTCCAAACCATTTGTCTCTTTTCTTTCCTTTCCTTTCCTATATAAAATTTCTTTTTTAAAAACAACCTCTTTGCATAGTTGGGAATATGGCTAATTCCACATGTCCCCAGGCCTTATCTAGAATCTAAAGTCTCCAAAGTAGGTAAATTGAACAATTTTCAAAAGTCAAAGAAGTAGTTTCTGACCTTAAAGCATTTAGTAAACTTAATATGTGACCTGCCTAATTTAGACCAAATGTCTTTATTTTATCAATAATTTTTAAGGCTGTTTTTATTTCCCAAACATTCCTAAAGTCACATGAACTAGAAAGGATTACACTTTTTACTTTTCTGACAAAATATTTGATTTAGACACTTATTATTTTTAAAACAATTAATCAAAGCTCTTTTATATCACATATGCAGCACGTATAAATACACAGACAGAAAAAGATCCAGTAAGATTTTTCATTTTCCAGTTTCTTAACTGGATTACTGGCTTCAGGGTGGAGCCTTAGAGGAACAAAGCCAGGAATGCGTGCAGTTTCTAAAGCCTAATAAGCAGGCACAGCTGGAAGGCAAACGATCTTCAGAAATTAAGGGTTCCATTTTAATACCAGATTCTAGATCCCAAAAAGAGGGAATTACCCCATCTCCCATGGGACTCTTACCTCTCAGCGGGGAGTGGGGGCATTTCCATAACTTCTGAGTGACCAAGAGCATGCTTCTCTGATCCAAATGTGCAAAGAGCCAAGTATTCCATAACTGCCATTAGCCATTCTCAAAAGTTTATTTCCTACCTAGTTATTGCACACCAAAGCTCTTTCATAATGTAAAGTGATTTCTGATACCCCCAAAAGTAAAAAACATCAGATAATGCAATGCAAAACACAAGACAGCCTTAGATTTGAGAGGGATCTATCCATTTCCAATTCCTGGGGTTTCATGAGGAAAACAGATGTTTTTTCTCAAAATGGGGTCTGTGGTGCTCCTGTTTTTCCCAAGGAGTCCCAGGCTGTTAGAACTTAAATATCTGCCTTTAATTAAGCTGACTTTTAATGGTACTGCTTTTTTTAAAAAGTCCTTTTAAATTTCTTATTACCTGACTTTAGCCAGGCAAAACTGTCAATAATTCTGGCTTTTGAACTTTATCAAAGGTAACCTCCCAGGTGTTCAGAGAAAGGAAAATTCAAGACAGACCATTGAGGCGAAGAGAATCAACAAATGTTCACGCACATATCAAACCAGAAAGGACTCATTCCCTAAGCTGGGAATTGAACCCTGAACCTGGGTCACCATTGTGAAAAGAAAGCCTTAGCTACTGAGCTACTCACTGGGCAGTTTCCATTGCTCTTCCCAGAAGGAGTCTAGAGCAGCAAATTTTGAGCTTGCAAAGGTTTTAAATGCTCAAGATAATTTTGTAGAGCTAACTATGACATGAACCCCCAAATTCCTGTTTTCTGGATGGTAGAGACCTAGAGAAAGTACCACCATGTGGTCACAAGGTCAAGCTCCCAAGGACATAACTAACCAGTTTGCTGGGCCTTCTTGAACAGTAGGCTTATGGGGTCCTAAGCTTGTGTTCTATCCTAAGGTACCCCTCTTTCTAACAGAAAGACACAGAAAGACAAATTCACAGTGCAAAGTACAACAGATTCACTACAGCTTAAAATTAGCCTCACAAATCCTTTTTCACATTAATCAGAACTTTACAGAGGAGATAAACAGTCATTTTTACCATTCTTTCAACTAGTTTGCACAGAGAGAGAGAGGACAGAAGTCTCACTGGTAAGAAATTCTTACCCTTTTGCTGGCATGCCAGGCTTCTGGGTTCCCTTTTCCTGAGCAGTCCTAGTGACCCAGCTTGCCGCACCATAGCCCTGGGGGCCAAGCTGCAACACAAAGGAAAATTGTCTTTTTTTCTGTCCTGGCCAGAGTGAAATATGTGTGACATAGACATTAGCCACTGTGCTCAGCACCCAATATCAAACTAGCAAGGCTCAAATTTTCCCCTGGTTGGACCCTGTCATCATTAATCCAACCTCTAACCAGAAGTTTCAACATGTGGTCTCTGGGCAAGATGGTTACCCTGAGTAAGAGAAAAGGTAAGAAAGGGAAAGGAGAGAAAGAAAGAAAAGCATTGGCTGCATACAGCAGGGTGGGGAAGGCAAAATACTCAGGGATACCAGAGAAAGACCCTCTCATTGCGCAAAAGTTCAGGCTGCCGCTTGTCAGTCATGAAGGGATCCTTTCCAGTAGTCCCATTAGCTCTCAAGCATCCCCCTTTTGGGAGGAAAAAGCTCCCCAAGTCCCACAATCACGTGCATGCCTAATTATGTCACCCACAGCCATCAGCAAAGAGGGCAAGGCAGATTAACCCAACGAGAATAGCAGTTAATATCTCATATTGCTAAACCCATTATTAGCTGAGAGGGACTTTACTGAGAGGGGCCTGAAACCCCCTAGATCTTAGGAAGGACTCTAACCTTCTTAAGTTGGGCCTTGAATCCATGTTCTGTCAAGTGTCCTTGTCTTTTATTAAGAGGGGCCTTTAACCCCCTCTGTCTTAAGAGAGACTCTAACACCCCTAAATTAGGCCTCTAACCCATTCCCATCCTTTACCCGAACAAATGTACCCCACTTACCCAGAGTCAGCCAATAAGTGCTGAAGTCTGTTTCCTTTGGGTCAGGGGAGTCTCCTCAGTGTTATCCCTTCCATGGTTCACCAGAAAGATGTTACCAGAAAGAGGTCCAGATCCAGACCCCTAGAGATACATTAAAACAAAGCAAGTTTTCCTTTTGAACTTGTCAAAAATTCCATCTTGTAAAGGATATTAAATGTTGCTTTAAGCTGAACCTTGAGCAAATTAGGTGGTTTGTGTGATCATACATGTATGTGGTGGCTTCTTGTTTGCAACTTCAAGGAACAAGTATTAATAGTTTAGTGTATGATGTTGATTTGAGTTGAGCATTTGCACAGTTTGGATAATCTTAAATTTTGACGGACACTAGCTGTGGAGACTCTTTCTGTTACTAAATCCTTTTGTTTTGAAGCTATTGCCGTTTGTATTTCTCTTGTCCTTTATATTTTTTGTCTGTTTCTTTAAGCTTTTATTGGAAATGTGAATAAGTAAAGAATTACTTGTGTTACTTGCCAAGCAATGCACATTTCATACTTTTAAATCTGTAATCAGCAATAAAAATCCTAAAATATGTATCTAAGAACATCTTAAAAAAATTCTTTTTCACTCAAGAAAGAATTCAAGGTGAGTCCATAGAGTAAAGTGAAAGCAAGTTTATTAAGAAAGTAAAGGAATAAAGAGTGGCTACTCCATGTAGAGCAGCACCCCCAATGTCTAAAAATCTTAACAACAATGATAATTAAAGCAGAAAACATATGGTAATTTTTTGGCATAAAACCCTTACTGTAATGAGCATTAAAAATAAATAAACTGCTTTTGCTCTTCATTCTAGAGACATCATATTTAAAAACTTAGATTTTTATTATTTGATTTTCATTTTGTTTCAAAATAAAATATTCTTAGTGTCACACTAAACAGAGATCAGATAATTAACCTGACCCCATGATGCATAATTTTAATTTTAATTTCAATTTGAGTTATTAATAGAAATAATGAAAGGCTGTTACCATGTTTTGGTTGAATGGACACAGATCTATTTTTTATTGTACCACATTGAGAATTTGTTTTTTTACATATATAAATCTATTAATCGTATTGTCAAAAGACTCAGTCTGTTTTTTTAGATGTGGTCTTGCTTTGTTGCGCAGGCTGGAGTGCAGTGGCATGATCATATCCTAGTGCAGCCTCAAGTAATCCTCCTGTCATAGCCTCCTGTGTAGCTGGGACTACAGATGCATACCACCATGACTGGCTAATTTTTATTTTATTTTATTTTTTTGTAGAGATGGTTCTTGCTATGTTGTCCAGTCCAGTTTGAAGCGATCCTCCTACCTCGGCCACCCAAAGCATAGGCATGAGCCACCATGCCCAGCTAGTCTTTTAAGCTTTATTGTTTTGAAAATAATGAAGATTGTCATTTTGATATCATATTAGAATTTTTTCTAAAAATTTAACAAGAAATTATCTTTAGTTCTTTATAATCTATGGGTGGCTATATCTATTTATAAGCATCTGTGCCAATTATTACTTTACTTCTAGTTGTAATTTAGTTTTCAAGGACACAGCTAGTCTTAATAACTTGATTTGTTTTTATTTCCATTTATTGAGTTTAGCATTTGTAACTTAAAAAATTTTTTTATTTCACTTTAAGTTCTTGGATACTTGTGCATAATGTGAAAGTTTGTTACATAGGTATATGCATGCCATGGTGGTTTGCTGCACCTATCAACCTGTCATCTAGGTTTTAAGCCCCGCATGCATTAACTATTTGTCCTGATGGTCTCTCTCCCCTCCCCATGCCTGACAGGCCCTGGTGTGTATTGTTCCCCTCCCTTCATCCATGTATTCTCATTGTTCAGCTCCCATTTATGAGTGAGAACATGTGGTGTTTGGTTTTTTGTTTCTGTGTTAGTTTGCTAAGGATGATGGCTTCCAGCTTCATCAAAGTTTCTGCAAAGGACATGATCTCACTCCTTTTTATGGCTGCATAGTTTTCCATGGTGTATATATACCACATTCTCTTTATCCAGTCTATCATTGATGAGAATTTGGGTTGGTTCCACGTCTTTGCTATTGTAAATAGTGCTGCAGTAAACATACGTGTGCATGTATCTTTCTAGTAGAATAATTTATATTCGTTTGGGTATATGCCCAGTAATGGGATTGCTGGGTCAAATAGCATTTCTGGTTCTGGGTCTTTGGGGAATCACCACACTGTTTTCAATAATGGTTGAACTAATTTACATTCCTACCAACAGTGTAAAAGTGTTCCTATTTCTCCACAGCCTCACTAGCATGTTGTTTCTTGACTTTTTAATAATCGCCACTCTGACTGAAATGAGATAGTATCTCATGGTTTTGATTTGCATTTCTCTAATGATCAGTGATGTTAAGCTTTTTAAAAAAATGTTTGTCGACTGCATTAATGTCTTCTTTTGAGAAGTATCTGTTCATATCCTTTGCCCACTTTTTGATGGGGTTGTTTGTTTTTTTCTTGTACATTTGTTTAAGTTCCTTGTAGATTCTGGATATTAGACCTTTGTCAGGTGGATAGGTTGTGAATATTTTCTCCCATTCTGTAGGTTGCCTGCTCACCCTGATGATAGTTTCTTCTGTAGTGCAGAAGCTCTTTAGTTTAATTAGATCCCATTTGGCAATTTTTGCTTTTGTTGCAATTGCTTTTGGCATTTTTGACATGAAATCTTTGCCTATGCCTATGTCCTGAATGGTAGCGCCTAGGTTTTCTTCTAGGGTTTTTATGATTTTGGGTTTTACAATTAAGTCTTTAATCCATCTTGAGTTAATTTTTGTGTAAGGTGTAAGGAAAAGGTCCAGTTTCAGTTTTCTGCATAAGGCTAGCCAGTTTTCCCAGCACCATTTATTAAATAGGGAATCTTTTCCCCATTGCTTGTTTTTGTCCAGCTTGGCAAAGATCAGATGGTTGTAGAAGTGTGGTGTTATTTCTGAGGTCTCTGACCTGTTCCATTGGTCTATATGTCTGTTTTGGTACCAATACCATGCTGTTTTGGTTACTGTAGCCTTTTAGTATAGTTTGAAGACAGGTAGCATGATGCCTCCAGCTATGTTCTTTTTGCTTAGGATTGTCTTGGCTATATGGACTCTTTGTCATTTCCATACGAAATTTAAATTAGTTTTTTTCTAATTCTGTAAAAAAAGTCAATAGTAGTTTGATGGGAATAGCACTGAGTCTATAAATTACTTTGGGCGGTATGGCCATTTTCATGTTATTGATTCTTCCTATCCATGACGATGGAATGTTTTTCCATTTGTTTATGTTCTCTCTTATTTTCTTGAGCAGTGGTTTGTAGTTCTCCTTGAAGAGCTCCTTCACATCCCTTGTTAGCTGTATTCCTAGGTATTTTACTCTCTTTGTAGCAATTGTGAATGGGAGTTCATTCATGATTTGGCTCTCTGCTTGTCTATTTTTGGTGTATAGAAATGCTTGTGATCTTTGCACGCTGGTTTTGTATCCTGAGACTTTGCTGAAGTTGTTTATCAGCTTTAGGAATTTGGGGGCTGAAGCAATGGCATTTTCTAAATATAGAATCATGTCTTCTGCAAACAGAGACAATTTGACTTCCTCTTTTCCTGTTTGAATACCCTTTATTTCTTTCTCTTGCCCGATTGCCCTGGCCAGAACTTCCAATACTATGTTGAATAGGAATGATGAAAGAAGGAATCCTTGTCTTGTGACAGTTTTCAAAGGGGATGCTTCCAGCTTTTGCCCATTCAGTATGATATTGTCTGTGGGTATGTCATAAATAGCTCTTATTATTTTGAGATATGTTCCATCAATACCTAGTTTAATGAGAGTTTTAACAAGAAGGGGTGTTGAATTTTATTGAAGCCCTTTTCTACATCTATTGAGATAATCACGTGATTTTGTCATTGGTT
The DNA here is from genome assembly GCF_028885655.2 of Pongo abelii. Taxonomy (NCBI): domain Eukaryota; kingdom Metazoa; phylum Chordata; class Mammalia; order Primates; family Hominidae; genus Pongo; species Pongo abelii. The sequence goes on from NC_071985.2 coordinate 33,107,339, forward strand.
CTGTTTATGTGATAGATTATGTTTATTGATTTGTGTATGTTGAACCACCCTTGCATCCCATGGATGAAGCCAACTTGGTCGTGGTGGATAAGGATGTGCTGCTGGATTTGGTTTGTCAGTATTTTATTGAGGGTTTTTGCATCAATGTTCATCATGGATATTGGCCTGAAGTTTTCTTTTTTTTTTTTCTTTTTCTTTTTTTTTTTTTTTTGTCATGTCTCTGCCAGGTTTTTGGTATCAGGATGATGCTGGCCTCATAAAATTAGTTAGGGAGGAATTCCTCCTTTTCAATTGTTTGGAATAATTTCAAAGGAATGGTAGCAGCTCCTCTTTGTACCTCTGGCAGAATTCAGCTGTGAATCTGTCTAGTCCTGTGCTTTTTTTTTTTTTTTTGGTTGGTAGGCTATTAATTACTGCCTCAGTTTCAGAACTTGTTATTGGTCTATTCAGGGATTCGACTTTTTCCCAGTTTAGTCTTTGGAGGGTTTATGTGTCCAGGAATTTATCCATTTCTTCTAGATTTTCTAGTTTATTTGTGTAGAGGTATTTATACTATTCTCTGATGGTAGTTTGTATTTCTATGGGGTCAGTGCTGTTATCCCCTTTGTCATTTTTTATTGTGTCTATTTGATTCTTCTCTCTTTTCTTCTTTGTCTAGCTAGCAGTCTATTTTTTTTTTTTCAAAAAAAAAAAACCAGCTCCTGGATTCATTGATTTTTTGAAGGGTTTTTCATGTCTCTCCTTCAGTTCTGCTCTGATTTTAGTTGTTTCTTCTTTTCCTAGATTTTTTTTATTTGTTTGCTTTTGCTTCTCTAGTTCTTTTAATTGTGATGCTAGAGTGTCAATTCGAGATCTTTCTAGCTTTCTGATGTGGGCATTTAGTGCTATAAATTTCCCTCTTAACACTGCTTTTGCTGTGTTCCAGAGATTCTGGTATGTTGTTTCTTTGTTCTCATTAGTTTCAAAGAACTTCTTGATGTCTGCTTTAATTTCATTATTTACCCAGGAGTCATTCAGGAGTAGGTTGTTCAATTTCCATGGAGTTGTGTGGTTTTGAGTGAGTTTTTTAATCTTAATTCTAATTTGATTGCATTGTGGTCTGAGAAATTGTTATGATTTCAGTTCTTTTGCATTTGCTGAGGAGTGTTTACCAATAACTTTGAAAAATATCAGCGATTTTTCCAGGTATTAGACATTTATGGCTTTGAAATTTCAAAGTATGTTTAAACAATTTTAAAAAATTCATCAACAGCCTCCTCCCACATTCTGCATTTACATTTATCATTGTCATGTGTGTTCTTATACTTTTATCATTAGATTGAAAAATATACAATTGCCATTCTTATAGATTAAAAATGGTCAAACATTGGCTACTTCAAATAGTTCAATATGTAAGTATCTCAAAATAATATAATATATGCTATTATCTTTATGTTGTTAGTATTTATGTAAGTGCTCATATATATACATATGCACATATATAAAAATACATAGTATATCTTCAACTTGCCTTTTTCATAAATAATTTTTTTGAGAATTACCCCTTTTGATATTTTGTTCATTCATTTTAGTTTCTCTATTAGTATTTCACTTTATTAAAAAAAGTATGGATTATGTATTTGTTTCCGTGTGGAGAGTTAGCTTTTCTCTTTATGTAATTTATAGAAGGTTGCAATTAATATTTTGTATGTCTCCTTGTGTGCATTTGTGAGAATTTCCATAGAAAAAGCACTATGAAAAGTATCGTAGCCTTCTCAAATATTCTTATCTCCCACTTTGTTAAATCACCAAACTGTTATCTAAAGTGGTTGAACCAATTTGCCTTCCTACGGCAACAGGTAAAATACCCATTTGCCTGTGTTATCAATATGTTTTGTTTTCCAACATTTTTGCCAAAATCATGAGTATGAAATACTCCCTTATTTTTGTTTTAATTTTAATTTCTTTAGTAACTATTAAAATATTGAAACATATGGCATTTGTGTTTTTGCCTCTGTGAATTGCTTGTTCTGGTATAGCTTTAGTTAAATTTTCCATTGCATTTCCTTGTCAGTAAAAGTTATGCTTATAATCTGCATTTTACATGTTTTAATTATATTGATTGTAAAAATATTTCCTTCAGTGGTTTGACTTTTAAAATTTTTTGTATTTTTGGTCTGTCACACAAGAGTTTTAAATTTTAACATTGGCCAATATATCGGTTACTTTTTATGGTTCAGATAGTTTTATGTATTACTTAAGAAATTCTTTTTTATCCTGATATATATAGCCTTCTATTTTTACTGAAATTAATGTTTGTATAATGTGTGAGGTAGATATTTAATTTTAACTTATCTTTATTGGCACATTCTTGTCCCACTGATTTTTATTGAACACACATTATTTCCTCACTGATTTTTAAAGCCACCTCTATTGTATCAAGCTCCAATTTGATGGTTGTGTGTTTAACATCTTGTTTCAGAGGTCAATTTCATTAACTTCTTGCCAAAAGCTATAGCATTTGATTAACTTTTGATATCTTGTAATGGATTCCTTCTTACCAATCTTCTTCAGCTGTTCTTAGGTCTTACCCCTCCAAATGAATTTTAGGATCAGTTTATATAAAAATCTTTATTGAGATTTTTTATTGGAATTGAATTAAATTTATACAACAGCTTAGGGAGCATTTATATTGTTATGCTGATTTTTTTCTTCCATGATCATAGTATATCATTCTATTTATTTGGATCTTCTTTTATGTCTTTTAATAAATTTCTATAAACAAATTTCTATAAACAAAAATTTATAACATAATAAAAGGGATAAATATAAAATTTATTCCTAGGTATCTCAAGGTTTTGGTGCTATTGTAAATAGTATCTTTTATTAAATTGCATTTTATATTTATTGCTGATATAAAGAAATATTATAAATTGTTATATATCATTCTTATTTCCAACACCATTTTGGAACACATTAATTAGAATATTTGACTATAGATTTATTTGAATTGTTGAGGTAGAAAACCATGTAATTTGCAAATAATATATTCATGTCATTCTAATTCTTATGGATTTTACTTCTTTTCTTTGTCTGATTGTGAGGTCTAGACATTCCTTTATCGATGTTGAAGAAAAGCAGTGAGAGCAAGCATCCTCAACTTGTCATTACTTTAATAGAAATGGCTTCACATTTTTTCCTTTAAATAAGATGTTTGCCATATCACGTTAAAAAGTTTCCCACCTATTCCTAATTGTTTAGGGTTTTCTATTTGTTTGTATATGACGTATTTTTTAAGACATGGCAGATTTAATTTGTTGAGATATAATTTTCATGCCTATGGTACCAAGTGAGATTGGTCCTGTGGTTTTCCTTTCTTTTACTGTCCTTGAGAACATGTTTCGGCTCTCCCATTTATGACCTGTTTTACCTTGGGCAAATTTCTTAATATCTATATGCTTCAGTTTCCTCATCTTTAAAATTAGGATCAAAAGAATATCTTTCCATATTGTTTTTATGAGGATTAAATAAAATAATATACATAAAGCACACGGAACAGGGCCTGCTACTCAGTATGCAATAGTTATTAGCTGTCATTGTCATCATCATTAATATTAAGATATTTTAAAACACTTTTCCCCTAAAATACATAGAGTACTTTGATGCATATCCTAAGATCTGTCTCTGGCTGCTATTTCTGGGCATTTCTTTGTTGTAATATTTCTGGTAGCTCTTACTTGTGACTGTGAATTGTAGACATTTGATGCCCACAGACTATTCAGCTCTTTCAACTTCTACCTTGTTGCTAAGGAAATCTGAATCAATTCATCAGGGTCTTTCCTAAAGAAATTTGTCAAGGTTATCCAATCCAATGCCACGATTATATATCTTCTTGTATGATTGTGTTTTTGATGTTTGTCAAAGAAATTTTTGCCCAAGTCAGGGTCACAAAGAATTTTCCTGTAATTTTTTCTAGGTATATTATAGTTTTAGGTTAGTTCTATTATCCATATTGAGTTAAACTTTTACATAAGGTGCATGATATGGTTTGAGGTACTTTAAAAAACATAAGATATCCAATATTCCAGTACCGTTCTTGGAAAGAAGAGTATTCTTTTTCCATTTAATTTTCTTTGCCACTTAGTTAAAATACAGTGGACTGTGTATGATTTTATTATCAGCTTTTTCATTGCTACTATAGTAGGTATGCAATTGATTTTCATATATTGATATTGCAACTTGCAACTTTGCTGAACTCATTTATAATTCCTAATAGATTTTAGTAGATTTCTTAGAGTTTTCTATGTACAAGAGATAGTTTTGCTTCTACTTTTTCAATATGGAAAGATTTATTTCTTCTGCTTGCCTATTTGCCCTGTCTGGTAACTACAGAAAAATGTTGACTAGAAGTGACAAAAGTGGACATTGTTATCTTGTTCCTGATCTTAGGGAAAAAGCATTTTTTCACCACTAAATATGATGTTAGCTGTTGGTTTATCACAGATACCCTTTATTAGATGAGGAAGTTGCCTTCTTTAATAGTTAGTTGCTTTTTAAAATTTTTATCATGAAGTGTTAACTTTGACAATGTAACTACTGAGATGATCATGTGGTTTTTGTCCTTTATTTTTCCAAGTTTGTGTATTACTTGATTACTTTTCATACATTGAACCAGCCTTGCCTCCTTGTGATAATTCCACTTGCACATGGTGTATAATCCTTTTTGTTAGTGCTGTATTTGGTTCACTAGAATTTTGTTGAAGACTTTTGCATCTGTATTCATAAGGCATATTGGCCTATAGTTTTCTTTTGATGTCTTTGATGTTTTTGGTATTAGGGTAATACTGGTTTCATAGAATAATTTGGAGAGTGTTTCTTCCTCTTCTATTTTGTGGAAGGGCTTGTGAAGTAATGGTGCTACTTCTTTAAATGTTTGCTAGAATTCGCCAATGAAGGCATCTGGTCCTAAGCTTTTCTTTGTGGAAATTTTTTAAAAATTACTAATTTGATCTCTTTTAGTGATATAGATCTATTCAGATTGCTAATTTCTTCTTGAGTCAGTTTACATAATTTGTGTGTTTCTTGGAATTTGTCTATTTTATCTAGGTTGTCTAATTTTTGGCATGCAGTTGTTCATAGTATCCCTTATGATCCTTTTTTGTGTCTGCAAAGTCAGTTGTAATTTCCCTTTTTTAATTCCTGATTTTAATCATTAGAGTCATCTCTTTCTTGGCTAGTCTAGTTGAATGTTTGTCAGATTTGTTAATAATTTCTAACAATCAACTTTTGTTGTTTTTCTTGTTGTTTTTCTATTCTCTATTTTATTTGTCTGCTCCAATCTTTATAATTTCTTTTCTTCTGCTAGCTTTAGGTTGAGTTTGTTTTTCTTTTTCTAGTTTCTTAAGGTAGAAGTTTAGGTTATTGATTTAATAAATTTCTCTTTAAATATAAGTGTTTACAGCTCTAAATATCACTTTAAACACTACTTAAATCCCATAAAGTGTGATATGTTGCATGTTCACTTCCATTAATCTCAAAGGATTTTTAAATCTTTTTGTAATTTCTTCTTTGATCATTAGTTATTAGGAATGGGTTAATTTTCACATATCTGTTAATTTTACAAATTTGCTTCTGTTATTGATTTCTGATTTTTTCTATTATGATCCAAGAATATACTTTGCATGATCTCAGTTATTTTAAATTTATTGAGACTTGTTTCATGGCCTAACATATAATCTATCCTGGAGAATGTACCATATGCACTTGAGAAGAGTTTGTATTCTGTTGTTGGTGGGTGGAGTGTTCTGTTGGTGTCTGTTAAGTCTAATTGGTTTATAAAGTCGTTCAGGTCTTCCATTTCTGTTTATATTCAGTGTAGTTGCTCTCTCCATGATTGAAAGTAGGATATTGAAGTCTCCACTATTGTTGTTAAGTGGTGAATTTTTCTCTTTAAATCTTTAAGTTTGTCATTTTTACTGTTGTTAGACACATACGTGATTATAATTGTTTTATTTTCCTGATGGATTGATATCTTAAAATATCCTTGTCTCTACTAACAATTTTGTCTAAAGTCTATTTTGTCTGATGTTAGCATAGGAGCTCAAGCTCTCTTTTGGTTATTGTTTGTGTGGTGTATCTTTCTTTTCATTCTTGAACATTCAATCTATTTGTTTCCTCGAATGTAGAGTTTGTCTCTTGCAGAACTCCTATAGGGGGTCATGTTTGTTTGTTTTTCCATTTTGTAAATATCTACTTTTTGGTTGAAGTGCTTAAGCCATTTACATTTAGCACAGTGACTCATAAGGTCGTTACAATGTCACTTTGCTGTTGGTTTTTTTAAATATGATTTATGTCTTCTAAATTTCTCTATTCTTCTTTCACTGTCTTCTTTGGGTTAAAAAGTTATTTTCTAGTGTATAATTTAATACCCTTGTCATTTATTCTACTATGTTTGTTGCCCATGATGTTATCATTAACATCTTAATTCATAAAAATCTAATTCAAATTAATACCAACTTAATTTTAAGAGTATACAAAATTTTGCATCTATATAGTTTTTATTCCCTCTGCTTTCTTTTGTGCTGTTATTGTCTATGGAGATTTTTTACATTGGGTGCCCATCAACACAGATATATAATTATTGCTTTATAAAGTCATCTTTTAAAACAAATGTGAGAAAGAAAAAGAATTACAGTAAAAATACATTTATAATCTTTTTAAATATTTACCTATTTAATTACCTTTACAGGTACTCTTTATTTCTTCATCCAGACTACATTACTCTCTAATATCCTATCATATCAGCCAGAAGGACTTCTTTTGGTATTTCTTGTAGAGCAAGTCTGGTAGTGATAAAACCTCTCAATATTTCTTTATCGGAAAATGTTAATTTATCCTGCATTTTTGAAGGAGAGTTTTGGTGGAAAAAATAGTTTTTGGTGTACAGTTATTTTTTTAGGACTTTAAATATGTCATTCCTCTCCCTTCTGGACGCCATGGTTTCTTCCCAAGAAATCTGTGGTTAATCTTATTGAAGATCCCATGTAGGAGATGGCCTTTTCTCACTTGCTGCTTTCAAGATTTTCTCTTTGTCTTTGTCTTTCAACAGTTTGATTTTTAATGTGCCTAAGGTGTGGATCTATTTGAATTTATCCCACTTGCAGTTCATTGAGCTTCTTGGACGTGTAGATTAATAGTTTTCATCAAATTTCAGAAGTTTTTAGTAATTATTTCTCTAAATATTCTTTCAGTCCTTTTACCTCTTCTCTAAAACTCCCATTATGCCTATGCTGGTACTCTTGATGGTGTCCCACAGCTTTCTGGGGCTTTGTTAATTTCTCAACATTCTTTCTCTGTCTATTGCTCACACTGAATAATCTCAATTGACCTGTATTCAAGTTCACTAATTATTTCTTCTGATCATTTAGATCTGCTAGTGAGCTCCGCTAGTGAATTTTTCATTTGAAAGTTTTCTATTTTCTATTTCTTTTTTCTTTTTTTGATGAAATGAGGTCTCACTACGTTTCCCAGGGTGGTCTCAAACTGCTGGGCTCATGATCCTCCCAACTTAGCCTCCCAAAGTGCTGGGATTACAGGCATGAGCCACCATGCCTGGCTAAAAATTTTCTATTTCTTTTCTCATATTCTATATTTTCTAAAGCATCATTGTCATACTTTGCTTTAGTTCTTTGGACACTTTGTTTTTAGTTATTTGAACATATATAAAATAGTTGATTTAAAGTCTTTGTCTAGTAAGTTTAATGTATGAGCTTGCAATTGACCCATTTCCATTGCCCATTTTTCTTCCCCTGTATATTGTTTGTAGGAGTTTCTTTGCATATGTCATATTCTTTGTTGAAAACCAGACGTTTTAAACACATAGTGTAGCAAATCTGGAAATCAGATTTTTCCCTTTCCAGAGTTGTTTTGTTGCTGCTATTTGTCACTATTACTACTGTTTGCTTGTTTAGCGGCTTTCCTGAACTAATTCTGTGAAGTCTGTTTCTTTGTCATATGTGATAAATGAAGTCATTGTTTGCTTATCTTAGTAGTCAGCCAATGATTGAACAGAGAATTTCTTAAATGCCTAGAACCAATACATTTTCCAGTCTCTGGTGAGAGATCTGTACACATGTTGCAGAATGCCATCAACACTGAGGCAATTTAACACTCTCCTTTAGTCACCACTTCCTGCTTGTGCAGAGCCTCAAAGTCAAGCAGAGGTGAGACCTTAGGACTTTCTCAGGTCTTTCTTTAGCATGTGCATATACCTGACCACATACTTAGCCTTTTGCATGTTCATAATCTTGTAGATTCGCAGGCATTTTTTTAAGGATTTGCAAAGCCCTTATGGACATGATGTTTCACATCTTCTCCTTTTAAGTATTTTGGATTGTTTGTTGTTTCTTCTGACTGTTGTTGCTGCCTGAGTCAACTGCAATGTTAAGCAGTTGCCACTGATTATTTTTAACAAATAATTGTTTTAAACAAACAGAGTAAATGCGGTTTCCAGTGGATGAACTCTGAGTCAATTCAAGCCTTACTAGTGGGGCTTTCCATGGTACTTCCAGGCAGATTGAATAATGACAATCATCTGAGGATAGAGCTTTGAAACAGCTCCACTCCCATTCTGATCCTCTAGCGGTAACTAGGCTGCTGGTTTTCACCCTGATTGCAAACTGTTCATTTTCAGGGCTCCCAGTGAGTAGCAGAGAGGAGTATGGGAATAGGAAAGCTAAAATGCCATAGAACATGTTGTTCTTACCAATATTCAGTCATTTAAAAAATAAACACTCTCCACATTGTTGCAAGTCTTTGGTTTGTTTCCAGAGTTCTCAATAAGTTGATGTGATATTCTTTGCCAGTGTTCCCATTGCTTTTATGGAAGACAGAATCTTCCATTGTTTTCACTCTGCCATTGCTGATGTCCTTTTATTCGTTTCCTCAATGTCTTATAGTTTTTACCTGTATACATTGCCATGCTTTATTAGATTTATAACTAATATTTCACATTTTCAGTGCTAATAAAATAGTATTTAAAAGTCTTAATTTCCATTGGTTAATCACTAGTATATAGAAATTAAATTATTACGCATTTAACTTCTACCAAACAAAATTAACTAATTCACTTGTTATTTCTAATAGCTTTTATGTACATTCATGGAAATTTTCTGAGTAGATAATTATGCTATCTGCAAATGAGAGTTTATTTCTTTCCTTCTGATTGTTGTGGCATTTGTTACTTAGCCTTATTGTCTGTTTTTACCCTGATTTATATGTTGGATTGCTTAGTCGTTTTCCCATTTGACTAGTTTTGTTGTGCCACCCAGTTGTAATGCATAACAACTTCTTTCCAGTCATCACCTATTTTCTGACTAGACAACTATGAGGTCTTTCTTGTATGAGTCATGTCTATTTCCTTGATCAATTTATATAATTTAGACATATCTTTGCCATATGAATATTTTTCAAAGAAGAATTTTTATGGAATGTTTATCCCAATGAATACCTGTTGTTAAAAAATTGGCAAGTAGCAAAGGCATAAGTAAAATTTATTTCTATGACTGTCCTTGAAATATTTGATAGTATTCTCACTTCAAATCGTAATTCTTTTATTTGGGATGGATGATTCACATTAACTCTAGGTCTTTAGAAAACTTGCTGTAACTCTTTTTTAAGAAGAATTCCTTCAAATATGAATTCTTTGGCAATGGATATGATTGCAAACTCCAAAATTTAAAACTGAAATGGTTTTTAAAGGTTATAAAACCCAGCCCCTTTATTTTATAGATAATAAAATAGATTTCATTATCCCTCTGCAGCAGAGCTTCCCTTTAGTTATTATTAAAATATAGGGAGTGAATTCTAATTTATCAGCATTGAAAAGTATACCTCCACTTCTAATACCCTGGTCTGACTGCCAACATTTTTCACACATATGACTGTAATATCCTCCTAACTGGCCTCTTGGCTTCTACTCTTATCTTCCTATATTCTAGTCTCAGAACTTTTGAATAATCCTGAGATCACATCACTCCTCTTCTCAAAACCCTCCAATGGCTTCCCATTTTACTCAGACTAGAAATCAAATTTCTTACAGTAGGCTATAAGACTTTGTATATATAACAATTTGTACCTCCATCCTCCCCTTTCCCCCAGCCAGCTACTTCTCTGACCTAACCTTCTAATAACCTCCCCTCTTTTATTCTGCTCCAGGATGCTAGCTCCTTGCACCTCCTCTAACATGCCAAGCATACTGATTTAGAGGTCTATGTGCTTATTAATGCCTGCCTGGAACATTTTGCCCCTAGATATGTGTATGACTCATTCCCATTCGCCTGTCAATGCCACATTCTCAATGAGGCCTCTCTTAAAGATAACATCCCCACTAAAATCCGGCCGTGCTCTCCAACCTGCTGTAATCCTTCTGTTTTTCATAAAATATATTGCATTCTAATATACTATTTGAATTACTCATTCATTATGTTTATCTACGTGAATGCAAGCGCCATAAAAGCAAGGGTATTTTGTTGTTGTTAACTGATTGTACCTTTGGCACTCGTGAAAGTGCCTGGCACATAATAGGATTCCAACAAATATTTGTGAATGAATCAATACATAAAAGAATGAAGCCACCCTGACACTTAAAGCCATGGTTCAGGTTTTAGCAACATCACAGTGTTCAGTTTTGCTCTCTTTCAGTTATGGTAAGTCTTTCAAAATTATGAATGGCTAGCCCCTGTTTATTATGATCTGGGTTCTTTGAGATAAAACATTTCCCTAGAGGTTCTATATAAAACATTTTAGACAATATTTTATCCTGAGAAAGCAAATTGGATAACGTGAAATACAGGTAATTTTTTTTTTCTCCCTGATAGCTCATTGTGTTGACAAAAATAGGAAATGAAGACTGTCAGTTTTCTAGGGCTGCCGTGCAAAAGTACTGCAAACTGGGTGGCTTCTCCCAGAAAGAGAATGCCTAGGACTATAGTGGGACACAGAAGGTTCCCCACAAGGAGTATTTCAAAGCTGAGACATTAAGGGCTGTATGAGGCAGAAAAATTGGAAGCAGAGGCAAAATTGGAACCTTAGGGCTGAGAGAGCCTGAAGGTTGTGGGGCATTAAAAATTCATGCTGTAGATTAGCAGTGTGGGGTGTAAAGGATGCTAGGAGAGGAAGAACTGAGCATGGTTAGGGATAGTTGAAGGTGAAGAACAAATGGGACACAGGCCCAGCTTCCTTGACAACATTATCTCTTACCTCACAAATAAAATTTATGCTATGAGGAGTGACTTTCCTATTCGTCTTTCCTACTCCCCAAATAAAAGCATAGGCACACAATGGCTTTGCTGTATTTGCATGTATTCTTCTCATCTTTCTTCTAAGAATGACATGTCCATCCTTCAACCATTCTCTACTTTGTTTAACTCTAGATCCTGGATCCAGGTCAATTGATCATAGATCATGTTGCCTGGATGGCCAATTAACTGAAAGAATATTTTACCATGTTTTCTTATTTCTTGTAACTAATTATAAATTTTAGAACAATTTGTGTTGGAAATCTTCTAAAGATTTCTGCAAAGTTTTAGTAGATTTTGTTTTGTCTTCATAACACCACTTGGAGGAACAGTTCTTTGCACTTGTGCCAGCTGCCTGTTTTAGGACAGATAGAGTAGAAAAACTCTCCCTATGGGAAAGTCAGAGCAGGAGGCTGCCTAGAGCACATCTTCCTGTGGGCCTCAGCTCATGGGGTATGTGGAAGACTGAGACTAATGGGCAGAAAGGGAGAGCCTATAACTGTATTTTTCTTAGAATATATCAACTGAGAATACACTAATGAAGAAATATATAATATTTTGGTTATTTTCTCAAATATATTATTCAATATAAATATAACATGTAAATATATGAATATACACAAATATATGCATACACACACTCACACACAGACACATACTCTTTTTAGACTCCTAGTCTCACACTTTGCTTGTGAGTTTCTTCCTGATTCTGAGATCACTATCTCAGACTACTTTGTGTGCTAATTCTCCTCTCCATGTTTTATTTATCAGCTATATCCTTACTCTGTCCCAGTTTCCTCCAAGCAACCACCAAGGAGCAGCAGAAAACATAAATCAAACATTCTTTAAAACTCTATCAAGACAGAGTGAAAACAATAGTTAAAAGAAAAAACACATTGGGGAAATGGTCATTTGATGAATTAAAATTGCTCCAATTTTATTTTTTTAGAACTATTGAAATAAACAATTATTGAGATAAATTTTGTTATTAAAAATATAACAAAAAACTTGGAGTTGGTAGTTTTTCTGCTTTATTCTGTCTCCACTCTCTTGGGCTTGTCTTAGTAAGTTCTGAAAAAATATTTGCCAAACAAATAAAATAATACCATGTGGATTAAGGTTGATAGCTACATTTGCCTTGAAAGGTCACCTAATTCAAAGTAGATTGGTCTTTGAACTTGGTTTTCTTAGAAGATTTTCCCTGAGGCAATAAAATTCTGAGAGTGAACTATGATACTATTGATATATGTGAATGACACAGAACCCACAAGCAGGAAGTCTTCGATGAGTCCTCATTTGGAGATTTTCTAGAACAGACATTAATTTAACTTTAGAGAGGACCCAAACAGATAGCCTGGAGCTTGGAGCTATAACAGGTGGGATGTGAGAGTGAGGAATCTTCCTTCTGGCATTGCAAATACTCTGGAAATTGCAATCGGAAGCAGATGACAATCAAATTTAGGGCTGATGAGATAATATATTTATGGAGTTATAAACTAGAGAGAAATTTGACTTGGGAAGGGACTTCTGGAGAAAGCCATGAGTTCAATCAGTAAATAAGCTGGCCAAAGTATTCAATTTGACTTAAGTCCTACAATGTCCATGGAGATAACTATGATTATTTTTGTTATTAATGTGGAATTAGCAAACTAGAGATTGATCTGTAAAAGTTTCAAAGGGCAGTGACATAAATATCTTTTTAACCTTAAAATTTTCAAAGGAATATCACTTAAATACTTGTCAGGTATTGCTTGGTAAACAGAGAATTCTTATATTATGTACATGTGTGTATTTGCAGGCTTAGAGCAGTTTGTCGGAAGAATGCAAGATTTTCGATTATACCAAGTGGCACTTACAAACAGGTAAGCAGATGTTGCATTGTAAACCTCAAGAACAGTAAGGATAAATGCTGAATTCACTTAAATAATAATACCATGTAGATTATACCATTTTTTATCTTTATAGCATTTGGCAAACTTCACCTAATTAATGTTTACAGTGTTTGCTTTGGCTTAGTCTATGGTTGTTATTCACTAGTACTACTCTTGGGGAACACCTTGTAATATGAAATTGATCACATTTTCCTAAGGATATTCTGTAAGAAAACTTGATATTTGAACATTTTATAAAACTTGGAATACAATGTTTAAATTTTCTATATGAGGTAGTTTTTATTAACAATACTTGAGAAACTTCTACATCTTCCTTTTTTAAATTGGTTTGTTGACTTTATACCTACTAGAGAATGTAGAACAATAAATATGATTAGTTATTTTGATATATGGGAAATTCTCAAGAGACTGGTCTATTAGACTTGGAGACAAGAAGAATGAGCATTTGAAGTATTGTGATATATTTTCCTATTTTCAGTGAACAAATAATTATATAGACTCAGGCTAGCTTTAATGACATTATTTCCTTATCTTGAGAGTAGATGGGAAATCTTTCTTAGGGCTTCTTAAAGACACACAGAATTTTAAAAAATTTAAGTGAAATTCTGCTTAGGATGCCTTTGAACTTTCTTCTTCAGCTTATGTTATCATGGTATAATAGTATATTGTTGTATGGATGAGTTGATCTTACTTCTATTAAAAATCAAAAAGAAGAATGTTCATTCATATTTCTTCAAGGCAGATGTAAATTAGTGTGGTAGGTTTCCGAATGAGAAGACTAGCCCTTGTAAATTTAGAAGCATTGCTTTTGATGTGGTTCTTAGTCCATGGCAGATCATTAACAATATAAACATTCTTTCTTACCAGGCTATATAATCAAGGTATGCCACAATAAGGGGTGCCATAGCCCTGAAACACAGTGTTAGGTGTATTTACTGCCAACAGCCTTACTATATTTTAGATCACCTTTGTCTAAAATGTATTTACTGCCAACAGCCTTACTATATTTTAGATCACCTTTGTCTAAAATGCTGAAGGGCAATGTTGTAGTAGTTCTTTGGGAATAAAGTTTTTCCTTGGGAGTAAAAGATTTTATACTGGATTCTATACTGGTGGCTTTTGGTCCCATTCAAAACTTGGTATCAGTTGAAAAGTATTGATGAGATTTAAAGAAGGTATGACTTCATGTGATTTAATGAATGGAAAAGCTGCCTGACTCCTTCATTGCTCCACTGGGGTCTGAGAGGAAAAGCCTGGTTTCTCTGGTAAGACCTTGGTTACTAATTTTGGCCTACCTGAAATGTCTGGGAAGGTGCTATGTGGAAGAATGCCTATAAATAGAATGACTAATTCTGGTCTAGAAAAAGTATATTGCCCTTAATGGAAAAATTAAATATATCTACCTGGAATTGGCATTCTTTGACTGTTGGCAGCCGCCATATGATCTGAAGCCAATGAAGCATTACAGGATGTCAGGATCTGTACTGATGAGTCACAGGAAACCATTGACAAATGGCCTTGGCCTCAGTCCTTCACTTAAAACAGAAGCAGATAAAATGATACTTGCTTTCGTACTTCTTTCCCATGGATGAACTGAAAACATTATCTATAACTCTCATTATTTTCCATATATTATTGTTCGCTCTCAGAAGTTAGTTTAGCAACCTAAGTAAATGTGATAATTTCTATATTATCACAAATAGACACAGTAAAATATTGTGGTGTTTAAATAAGTATCTTAATAATCAGACAAGGGCTTATGCATGCCTCTTGATATAAATAAAAAGTTAATATTAAAATGTGCAGATTTTGATATACATTTTATGATAATGAATTTATTTGGCCAAAAATAAGTTTTATTTTATGTTTCATGCCTAAAATTATTAAAGCTAAATGGATACTCATGAAAGCACTAAACGAGTGACATTCATTTGTAACAACTCTTAGAAATTCTATTACTGTTAAGCTCTTTGTCCTTACCGTCTCCCTCTTGACTCCCACAGAGAGGTTCTGGAAGTTTTCTCTGGAGATCTTCTCAGATTGCATGCCCAATCACATTGCCGTTGCCCTGGCAGCCACCCACGGGTCCACCCTTTGGCACAGCGGTATTGCATTCCTAATGACGCAGGAGACACAGCTGATAATAGAGTGTCACGGTTGAATCCTGAAGCCCATCCTCTCTCTTTTGTCAATGATAATGATGTTGGTACTTCATGGGTTTCAAATGTGTTTACAAACGTTACACAGCTTAATCAAGGAGTGACTATTTCAGTTGACTTGGAAAATGGACAGTATCAGGTAATGAGAAACAATAAGGTGTACATTAATTTCCTGTGGTTATTGCAACAAATGCCCACAAACTTCATGTCTTAAAACAACAGAAATATATTCCCTAACAGTTCTAGAGACCAGAAATATGAAATCAACATGTTGGCAGGGCTACATTCCCTTAAAGGTTCTAGAGGAGGATCCCTCCTTGCCATTTGCAGCTCCTGGTGGCCCTTGGTGTTACTTGGCTTGTGGCACCACAACTTCAATCTCTGCCTCCATTTTCACATGGTGTCCTTCCTTGATTCTCTGTGAGCATCAATTATTCCTTTTCTTTATCTTATATAAGGCCCACCCTATTAAACCCAGGATGATCTCATATTGACATCCTTAATTATACTGCAAAGACCCTATTTACAAATAAAGTCACATTTACAGGTTTGGACAGTAGTACTTGGACATATCTATTTGGGAACACAATTCAACCCACTACAAGGTGAAAACTGAACTAGGCAATTGAACCTTGCCTCATTAAAGTAGTGTATTATAATGTATGCAATAAAAATACCTAAAAGACAACATGTAGGGACTTATGTTTGAGATTTGTATCAAAATGATATTTATGAAATGTTGAAAATAATTATTTTTATTAAGTATCAAAAATTAATACAAACTAAGTTGCTTTTTCTAAATTACTTAAGAAGTCTATATATATGACATTTATTTCATAGAAGTAATATTCTTTGTTTATGTCTTTATTTGCATGTTGATTTATAAAATCTGTGAGCAAATGGACAGATACACAATTATAGAATATGTTGCTTTTACCATAGGGCTATGAAGTTTCTGGATGTCTAATACATATTTGATAACTATAATTATGATGAAGTGAGCCAATATATTTGAATCTAATAATTCCATCTTTTGATATATACTGATGGTTAAACTTAAAACTTTAATTACATTAATTAACTTTCCATTTTCAGGTGTTTTATATTATCATTCAGTTCTTTAGTCCACAACCAACGGAAATAAGGATTCAAAGGAAGAAGGAAAATAGTTTAGATTGGGAGGACTGGCAATATTTTGCCAGAAATTGTGGTGCTTTTGGAATGAAAAACAATGG
Source organism: Pongo abelii (assembly GCF_028885655.2). NCBI lineage: Eukaryota > Metazoa > Chordata > Mammalia > Primates > Hominidae > Pongo > Pongo abelii. Next base: position 33,123,901 of record NC_071985.2, read on the forward strand.
AGATTTGGAAAAACCTGATTCTGTCAACTGTCTTCAGCTTTCCAAGTATGAATATTTTTAAACAATTAATTTAATAGACTGATTGGTTATTAATAACATACAAGTATGCTAGCTCTCTAGGCTGGTGTAGACTTCCCTTCACCACCAACTTCCTTGGGCAGATTCTCCTAAGTCTTATCCCTAAATTGGGTTTAAAACTATGTTTAAAGTTCCTGTAAAAGACATTAGAGTTACCTTATTTCAATCTCACTGGTGTGTCACAATCTGATTTTCAGATTGTTTAGCAAGTTATCTGTGTAAATAGAATTTTCATTATGTTTTCAAGGAACTGTTTTAGTGTGGCTTTCTATGATAATCCTGTATTGTTTATATATGAAATATATGGAATATGCTTTTCCTAGAATGAAGAATTTAAGCTTTTATTGATACTGTGTAGTAATTTCTCAACATTTTGATTTCTGTTTTGCCAAAAATGTGAATAGATTTTCATGACATCTAATTTCTTTCATTAACAGTTTTACTCCATATTCCCGTGGCAATGTCACATTTAGCATCCTGACACCTGGACCAAATTATCGTCCTGGATACAATGACTTCTATAATACCCCATCTCTTCAAGAGTTCGTAAAAGCCACGCAAATAAGGTTTCATTTTCATGGGCAGTACTATACAACTGAGACTGCTGTTAACCTCAGACACAGATATTATGCAGTGGATGAAATCACCATTAGTGGGAGGTATTATTATGAATTTTGTTTTCAACAAGGTTTTTGTCATACTTATTGTCTTAACAGCACATTAAGATGTCAGAGCAAGCCAGATTTCAAGCTTTACATTTTGAAATGATTTCATTCTCTAAGATTTTAGGGGAAGATCTGTATGTGAGTCTTTTCTCTATATAACATTGTTTATATATATATATATATATATAAAACATATTTTATAAATATACATATATATATATATATACAGGAATTGATTTTCAAAAGCTGTTGCTTTTAGAAGCTATGATACTCTGAATCTGACTTAGAAGTGATTTACCCAATGTTTTACTTGATTTGTTCTGGAATATAATTTTCAAATATTCTCGAAAGCAAAGAGATGGAGCTGAATTTGGAGTTGTAACTATAGCACCAGAAAGTTTTTAAGTACAGATCTTGAACTACCTGAGTTCATAGTGCACAGTTCCATGGGTAATACTTGTTTTTCTTTAATGGAAAGATCTGATATGCCCTAAGTAGTTTATAAATGTCTGATCATAATTGAGAACATGACTCACAATATTGAAAAAGAAATGACAGCTGCAAACCTAGGCAGCATACTGTCTAATATAGAAATGTACATATAGAGTATATTTAGAATGGATTGTTCTAGAGGAATGATAGGCCTTGTGAATAAAATATGTCTTTAAAAGCAGACCAAAATACCAGTATATAAGCATTGTTTATTTGCTAAGTCATAGCATAATGAACAAAGCAATACTGTTAAATATTCATCATCTAACTTTGGAAAAAAAGAACAAAAAAATTGAAATATGTTAACTGCATTCTGCAGTTTATTGTCAACTTTATATTATTTTTTTTTTTTGACAGGGTTTTGCTCTGTCACCCAGGCTGGCATGCAATGGCATGATCATGGCTCATTGCAACCTCAACTTCTGGGCCTCAAGTGATCCTCTCATCTCAGCTTCCCAAGTAACTGGGACTACAGGCATGTGCCACCATGACCAGCTGATTTTTTTTTTTCACTTTTTGTAGAGACGGGGTTTTGCCATGTTGCTCAGGCTGGTCTGAAACTCCTGACCTCAAGTGATCTACCTGCCTCAGTCTCCCAACGTGCTGAGATTACAGGTGTGAGCCACCGTGCTCAGCCTGAACTTTATATTCTTAACTATATTTTAAATAGTTTAGTAAATGCCTTCCCTTGGTACATGGTTGGTATAGATATAAAAAATTCCATTTCCCTTTAGAGGTTGGCTTGAAAATTATCTTTACAATACACTGGTTTGGATATTGGTGACAGTCCTTCTGGTATTTCCAGATAAATTAAAAACTTGTATGGATATCCACATGATTAAGGAGAAACTGATTTTGTATCAATTAAATATACAAAAATCTTCCCTGTTGAATTCACACAATGTATATAGTCCTAGGACCTTAAATACATTCACAGTTCAGTTGGTGTTCCTTAGGATTGTGTGATGCTCATGTTTGCAGATGTCAGTGCCATGGTCATGCCGATAACTGCGACACAACAAGCCAGCCATACAGATGCCTCTGCTCCCAGGAGAGCTTCACTGAAGGACTTCATGTGAGTTCCATTTTATGCATGGAAATCTAAAAAAAAATAGTAGAGATGGTGACTATAAATTCTATGAACTTAATTTTGGCCTAACAAATGAAAATAAATTTAAAAAGTGATATGAACTTAAAATGTCAATTATTGCAGAGTTTTTTTAAGAAAAATAACAGCCATCAATTAAGTTGAAATTGTAATTTTTAAAAATAATTTCAACCAGAGAAATTACAACTGAAATCAAACCCTAAGGTTTTTTTCTCTTTTGTTTTTCTTTCTTTGTTTCATCAGCATTATCATGTTTCATAAAACAATTTTTAATGTGTTTGGATAGCATGGCACTAAACAAAAAATAGTTTGATTCTTACTAAAGGGTATTTATACAAAGGTATCAATAAGCAAGAAAAGCATCGTTAGATGCAGAACAATTTTTATGTATTTATGTCAATCAAGATTCATTTATTGCTAATATCAGCCATTTTAATTAATTGAAAATCTGTAGTAAAATGATTTATGAGTTATGTTACTTTAGTTTTCTGTGATGGTCAGGGGAATTCCATAGTTGAGGTGGAATTTTAGCTTCATCTTTAAGGAAAAGAGGTAAATGGAAATAAAATCAAGAAACATTTGTTGGTAGGACTATCTAGCAACAACATCAGAAATAGCTGATATGAAAGAGGGTTCAGCAGCAGTAACAATTATACCAATAATGAGAATAGATAATATAGACTCTTCAGTAAATATGTTTAAGACAACTGGCTGCTAATTTGCAAGAAAATAAAATTAGAGCTCTACTGATTGTATGTACAAAAATGTATGTGGCTTAAACTTTTAGTGAAAAATAACTATAAATATATTAAAATAAAGATTAGAATTCTATATCTTAAGTTGAGGGCTTTTATCAGCTAAGAAAATGAAATACAAACAGAAACAAACATCTGAAGCTATGAAGGAAATTAATGATATATTCTGTTACATAAATATTTAAAATTCTACACAGTGTAAGAGTTAACATAAATGTAAGGTAGTGATAAATGATGGATTGACAGAAAATATTTATATCATGTTAACAGGTAAAGAGTTAAGATTCCTAACACACAAACATTTACAAAATATTAAGAAAAATATAACAGTCTGATAAAAGTGAGCAAATATATGAACAAGCAATTTACAAATGAACAAATTATGACTTTAATAAACATATAAAAGGTTACCTAACCTCAGTTTTAATCATATTCAACGATTGTTTTTAACATTTCAAATTAGCAGAAAATATAAAGATTGGTAATATTTAGTACTTGTAAGACTATAACCTTTAACACATCACTGATGGGATTGCCAGTTGATGCAGTAGTTTTGGGGACAATTTGTCTACCTCTACTAAAATTAAATTTTCAAATATAGTGAACTACATTATATAATTGCTATCATTCTGAAAAGCAGTTCTTCAATGACAAGTGTATGGAATGGTGTATCAGTCTGTTTGCATTGCTATACAGGAAGACCTGAGACTGGGTAAATAGTAAAGAAAAGATGTTTATTTGGCTCGTGGTACTGCAGGCTATACAAGCACAGTGCCAGCATCTGCTTGGCTTCTGGTGAGGCCTCAGAAAGCTTACAATCATGGCAGAAGGCAAAGCCAGAAGCCAGCCTTTTTTAAACAGCCATGTCTAAACAGCCATGACCTAACAGAGTGAGATCTCAATGCTGAAGGGAGGGCACTTCATGAAGGATCCACCTCCATGACCCAAACACCTCCCACCAGGCTAACCTCCAACACTGGGGATCACATTTCAACATGAGATTTGGAGGGGACAAACATACAAACTATATCAAATGCTTATATTTCTATCATTTTGTTACATAAACATGGGCTTATATGTTAGTGCATTTTAGCTTTTCAGATGGTAGCACTGTCTCATACACTCATGTATGACTTGTAAACATCTATGCCTCTTGGACCTTGCCCTACACTTGTGTTTTAGTTTGTTGCTTCACTTCTCTGTGCAATTTATTTTAGGATATTATAGAGCATCTTGCTTTTTAAAAAACAATCTGTAAAGGTTTTGGCAAACTCCATTTCTGTCTTCTGATTCTTACTCTGATCTAATTTGCTTTTGACTGAAACGTTAGTAAGAATAGTTCAATGGCAAGAATATTATCTATAATGCAGACTTTCTCTAGCACATTTAAAATGTAGCCCCACTCCTCAGTTTCAACTCAGAGTCTTTGATTTAGTTATGGCCTACTTTCTTTCTTTCTATGTGCTCAGACCAAAACTTGCATGTTCTAATTTAGATATCCTTTTGAATTTATTTTCTAGATCACTGCTTTATATACATGTAGACCTCACCATTAGTCAATACTTGTTTTAAAAGAATAAATCTTTTATGGTTTTCTTTTGGATTTCTAATGTCTAGAGTCTTTGCATTTGATTTGATTGGTATATTATGAGGAAAAATCTTTTAGAAGAACTGATTTTAATATGCTTGATTGTATGGCTTATCATATTGTCACAGAAATGAAATTAATTGAATTAACTTGATTGATTCACTCTTTACTGAGCTGTAATTGTGTGTTTAAATTTTTGCTAATTTTATTTGTTCTAGATTTTAAAGTTAAAGTAACATTTATTATATTTTTCTACTGTCTTCTTTTGATCCCTTAAGATGGACACTTACTTCCTTATAATCAGTGATTTCTTTCATTAACCTTGTCCTCTCCTCCAAAAAGTCACTAACACCCCAATTAAAAAATTCTTTGGGATGAACTTAGTAGAGCACCTTGAACTGAATATGTCTAGTATTTGCAAGCTAAAGTTTGGCTAATACCTTCGTATGATATGTTCTTTTCTGAGCTTCTCTTGCTTTCTGTTGACTAGTCAGTCGGTATTAGTCTCTCTCATTTGCTTTTGATGTCCTGTCTTGTTTTTTCTTTCTCTCTCTCTAATTGCTCACAGTTAAGTGTTTGATATTTTCTGATTCTTGGATGATTTCATGCTTCCCCTTAAAAATAGAGCCATTAAATGAATGAAGGCTCATGATTGGTTTCAGAAGTCAATTTGGGATTTTCAGACTTGACCTCAGGTGGTGACTGTTGGATTATGAACTAGTGAATTAATTAACTATAATTTGGGTTGAGAATACATTTTAATGCTTCTTATTCAGACCTAAAGTACCTTTTGAAAACAAAAATGAAGAAGTAAACTTTTTTTGTTACTTTCCTCCTTGACATATTTTGATAATTTATGAATTTAGCCATAAATTTTAAAAAGCAACGAATATAATTTACTTAGCAAAGTTTGGCAAATGCAAATGCAGTTGCAAGGAAAAAGTCAATAGACTGTTAAGTTGAATGATTTCTCAGTCCTATGATATTTTCAACAATGTGTTGAAAATGAAAAATGATTTTATAGAAGGATTCATAGTCATGACATTCTCCTTTGTTATCATTCAAAGTATTTTAATACATGTAGAGACTTACGTATCTGAGAAAAGTTGTCTTACGGTAATTTGAAAATATACCTATTCTAATGCTTTTCGTGTTGTTCTACTTTTTAAAATAATACATTTTAATATAAGCCATTCATTTCCTATTGGAATCCATGTTCTTTTTAAAGGCCTGGACATAATCCAAAAAGAATGTCTTCAATTCCATAGTATTATGCTATCCATTAATAATATTACTCAATAAACAGGGCTTTTGTGAATTATATTACAGACATTTGGCAAACAGATGAAAATGTAAGCACTGAAAATATGCCAATTCTTGGCAATTGTCTTTCCTATGAGAAAGTGTTTTTAGTAGAAGCGAAAATGAATGAAGTTCAGAAAAAGTGGAATGATGAATTCAGGGGCAGGTTCACATACTTAGCCATCCTAAGGAATTTTGCATACAAAATATTCTTCATTTGTTTATAAGGTCAGTGTCACAAATTGGTGGCTCACAGGTAGAAACAGTGTTTAAACAGTTTTAATTTAATTTTCTGCAAGTTTTCACTTTAAAATATTTATTTATTCTTCAGTCTTTTTTTTTTTTTTGAGAGGGAGTCTCGCTCTGTCACCGAGGGTGGAGTGCAGTTCTTGGCATGATCTTGGCTCACTGCAACCTCAGCCCCTCAGCTTCAAGCGATTCTCCTGCCTCAGTCTCCCAGGTAGCTGGGACTACAGGTGCACACCACCACACACGGCTAATTTTTTGTATTTTTTTTGTAGAGATGGGTTTCACCTTGGTGGCCAGGCAGGTCTTGAACTCCTGACCTCAAGTGCTCCACCTGCCTTGGCCTCCCAAAGTGCTGGGATTACAGGCATGAGCCACCACTCCTGGCCCTCAACTTTTGTTTTAAATTCAGGGCAACATGTGTAGGATGTGCAGGTTTGTTACTTAGGTAAAGGTGTGCCATGGTGGCTTGTTGCATAGATCATCTCCTCACCTAGGTATTAAGTCCAGAAACCATTAGCTATTCTCCTGACGCTCTTCCCCACACGCCCCCCCACCATCCCTAAGAGGCCCCAATGTGTGTTGTTCCCCGCCATGTGTCCATGTGTTCTCATAATTCAGATCCAACTTGTAAGTGAGAATACATAATGTTTGATTTTTTGTACCGGCATTATTTTGCTGAGGATAATGACTTCCAACTCTATTCATGTCCCTGCAAATGATTTATATTTCTGGTAATACACAGTAATGGGATTGCTGGGTCAAATGGTATTTCTGCCTCTAGATCTTTGAGGAATTTCCACACTGTCTTCCACAGTGGTTGACCTATTTATACTCCCACCAACAGTGTAAAGGTGTTCCCTTTTCTCCACAACCTTGGAGCTTCTGCACAGCAAAAGAAACTATGTTCAGAGTGAACAGACAACCTATAGAAGGGGAAAATATTTTTGCATTATATCCATCTGACAAAGGTATAATATCCAGAGTCTAGAAGGAACTGAAACAAATTTACAAGAAAAAAACAACCCCATTAAAAACTGGGCAAAGAACCCTGAGTCAGCGAGTTGTTGCCAGGGGAGGACATGAATGTCTTCTTTTGAGAACTGTTTGTTCATGTTCGTTGCCCAATTTTTAAGGAGGTTGTTTGTTTGAGAACAGTTCTCAAAAGAAGACATATGTGTGGCCAACAAACATATGAAAAAAAGCTCAACATCACTGATCATTAGAGAAATGCATATCAAATCCACAATGAGATACCCGCTCATGCCAATCAGAATGGCGATTATTAAAAGTCAAAAAATCACACAAATTTTTAATTCCTCACTTCTCTTAATCAGAACATAGTCTAACACTGTGTCCATTTCCTCCCCTGTCAACAACTCGCTGATTCAGGGTGACATTTACCACATTTACAACAGTATCACTCTTGGGCTTGCTACAACATTCACTACTATGTATATCCTTATACCTGGGCGACATCACTTTGGTGAACTACCTGGCCTTGAAAGACTTGGAGCTTCTTAACCTCCTAAAGCAAAATGATTGATAGATTGAGACACTGGAAGCTAGAATTCATTTTTAATTATTCTGAGTAGAGCAAGACCAGCTGTTCATTGCTATATTCATTGTTAACTCCTACTTCTTTTACCCCTTTATAAAAATAAGAACTCACAAATAACCAAAAACAACTCAAGAAAATCTATTAGCAAAGACACTGTTTACTTGAAATTACTGTTTACATGAAATTAAAGCCATGCTTACTTTATTTTTAATTGCATTTTTGACATCTAAAAACATTTACCTTGGGGAGCCTCATTGATTCTCCTCTGTACTCTTTGACTAGGAACTCCGATACATTTTGATATTGTACTGGCAATTTTAAGGCCTTGACTTTAATGTATGATACATACCATAAATACTTCACTCATTGAGAATACTTTTAGAATACTTGTCACATTTCTTTCCAAGAATGAAAAAAAAGCAGTAAATGCTTAATTTACTAGGCTCACTTTAGAACTGATTTAGGGTGAAACAAATCCGAAAGCCTAGATGCTATTCATTAACTTTCATACAAAGTTAAATATTTCAAAGTAGAAATTAGAAATACATGGTATTGAACTTGCATGAATCATTATATATCTCACAAGTTACAAACATATGTTATTTATAAATGTTTAATTTTATTTGAATAAATAATAGCCACTGTTACTTGCATTTTTAAGTAAACTTTTAATTTTGAGATAATTGTAGATTTATATACAGTTGTAAGAAATAATATAAAGACAATTTGTGTACTCTACCAATTTGGCCCATGGTAACATCTGGCAAAACTAGTGTTTTTTTTCTTTTTAAATCAAAAGTGTGATTTGTGTACAATAAAAATATACCCACTTAAAAATATATAGTTTGATGAGTTTTGGCATATGTGTACCCTGTGTAATCACCATCCCTGTCTAGATATGGAATGTTTCTCTCTCCCAAACATTCTCTTATGCTTCTTTGCAGTCAGTGCTGTCCCTGAACCCCCAATCCCAGGAAACAGCCAATCTTCTTTCTATCAATACAGATTAGTTTTGCCTGTTCCAAAATTTCTTAGCATAGGGTTATTTGGTATGTAATATTTTCGTACATAGGCTTTTAAATCCCACCTCACCCCCACTTTTAGATCATTCCCTAATTACCTGTGCTGTTAGCTTTACTGCAACATAGTATCTCTGGCCTGCTTAATTAGAAATCCATTGTAAGTATCAAAGTGTATATATTAAGCTCATAGGTACACAATACAAGCTAGGAATTGGAAGCCTGGGTTTATCTGTCAACTAACATATTTGCAAAGCTATAATATATTTATTACTTCTTTTTCTTATCTAGTACTTTCTTTACTTGATCTAAAAGTTCAAGTGTTGAATAGAATCTGGTTTTAAGAAAAGTGTTGTCAGTTGAAACTTGAATCCTTATGAGTTGTCTTTTTCCTTTAATAGCTACATTTACCTTTCGGGGCTGTGGCCAAGAATGATGCAATGATCAGTGTCTCAGCCAAGTATTGGCACTTCATTGGCTACTTAGCTATTCTTTCATCATTTTGTGACATCATTACCTGCAAGGGTAGCCAAGCCTTCACAGAGCAATTTATTAGTAACCATGAACACTTCTTATTCTTTGGCTCTAACTTATGACCCTTTTATAACATTAATCATAGATCTTATGAATTAACTACAATCAAACTATCAGTATAAATTTTTGTTAGCATTATAAATAGCACAGCCAGCTTGAAACTTTTTATATAATAAGCCTTCCTACCACTCAATAATTTGAATGGTGCCAACATCACACTCTAGAATGCTTATTATATAAATGAATATTTCTGTTATTTTTGAAAGTATGTTCCTTTAGAGCACCAAAGTCCGAAAGTATGAATCATCATGACTAATTTGTGTCATATTTATATTATACATCAGGCTTTACCACTGCTTATTTTTTCTCTGTTCGTTCACAGATTTTACCCTAAATATATTTTGTTTATATTTTAATTTTTGTAATCCTAGTAAATTAATTCATTTTTATATAACTAGCATTCAGACAGTTCATACTATAGGATCTACCTTTGGTATATGTTTAGTAAGTCAAGGTAAAGAATTTCCTTTCCTCTCTGACATGATGATATTATTAATCTTTGAAAAACACTTGTACCTAGTTCTTTCCCTGAGATAGGTATGTGCATAAATTCTTTTAAAATATAAGTTGAAAACATGAAAAAGAGGTTATGAGCATGGAGATAAATTAAGACAGCCTTACAAAAGAAGCAAATAGAGATAGTGAAAATATAAACATAGTAAAGGATAGTATTTGAAGGGATAAGAGTAAAGAATTATCTAAAGGTGAGGAATTACATGATTCTTCTGAATCCCAAGTAGGCTAAGAAAAGTAAATACATACATAGGTATAATATAATAAATCCAGTAATCACCAAAGACCAAGCAACCAGAAAGCCAGAAATCTGATAATCACCAAAGACAGAACAGCATCCTAAAAGCATCCAGAGAGAAAAATACAAAGTGTAAGAAATTAATTTATAAGACATTACTGATATATTTCTCAACAGCCACAATGAAAGCCAGAAGACAGCAGAGTAGTGCCTTTGAAATGCAGAGAGAAGGCAACCAAGAAATTTGGAATTGTATCTGTAGTAGTACTATCAATTAGAAACAAGAAAGAAATAATGCATTTTTAGTTTGCAAATATATATATATATCAATATTATCACCAGTAGACTCTCAATAAAAGAATTTTTAAAGAATACTTTTCATAAGGAAATATAATGTTTCCAGAAAATAGGCCTGGTGTGAAGCAAGGAATTGTGAGCAAGCAAACCAGCAAATATTTGGATAAATATAGAGGAGAATTTACTGCGTTAAATAAAAATAATGTTGTATGCAAGAAAGAGTATTAAAAGTAGCAGCATACCATTAAATGGTCATTAAAAATAGCATTTAAGGGGAAGGGATAAACTCCAACTTCAGCTCCCTCTAGCCATTCTGTTGCACCTTGGGGTAAGAAGAGCAGTTACTGAGAAATACTTGTAAAGTTCACAGCCAATGAGCACAGGGCTCATTAAAAACTGAAAACTAATCCTAGAATCATAGAACAGGGGTCCCCAACCCCTGGGTCACTGGCCAATAGTGGTCTGTGGGCTATTAGAAACCAGACTGCACAACAGGACATGAGCAGCTGGTGAGCTATCATCACTGCCTGAGCTCTGCCTCCTGTCAGATCAGCAGTGACAAGAAATTCTCACAGGAGCGTGAACCCCATTGTGAACTGCACATGTGAGGGATTTAGGTTGTGCACTCCTCATGAGAATTCCTGATGCTTTGAGGTGGAATAGCTTCATCTCGAAACCATTCCCCATGTCCTGTCCTCACACCCAGTTCGTGGAAAAGTTGTCTTCCACAAAACCGATCCCTGGTGCAAAAACATTGGGGACCACTGCCATAGAACCCTTTCCCTCCCCTCTCATCTTACCACCACACTATGAAAGGCCTGTTTACCAGAGTTCCCTTTACCCAGTACATCATGCCTGGATTTCAACAAAAAGTTACAAAGCACACTAAAAGACCAAAGAAAAACAAACAAACAACCAACCTCACAGTTTGAAGAGATAGAGCAAAAATGAGAATGAGACTCAGACATGGAAAGGATATGGAAATTATCAGACCAGAAACTTAAAGCAGCTCTGATGAATACACTAAAGGCTCTAATGGAAAAAGTAGACAACATGCAAAAATAGATGGTAATATAAGCAGAAAAATAAAAATTCTGACAAAGAAGCAAAAAGAAAGCTAGAGATCAGAAACACTTTCATAGAAATAAAGAATGCCTTTAATTGGATCATTAATAGTTGGGGACAGCTGAGAAAAGAATCTGAGTTTGAAGATGTGTCAATAGAGACTACCAAAATAGAAAGGTAAAAAGAAAAATGACTGAACAAATAGAGCAGAATATCTAAGAACTGTGGGACAACAACCAAAAATGTAAATACATATAATGGGGAAGAAGAAAAAGAGGAAGAGAAAGGAAGAGAAGAAATATTTGAAACAATAATGACTAAGAATTTTTCATATTCCAAACGCAGAAAAATCAAACTTAGAGAAAAATATCTTAAAAGGAGACTGGCTGAAGGGGGAACATCTAGCCTATGAAAAAGCAAAGATAAGAATTACATTCTACTTCTCCTCAGAAAGCATGCAAGCAAGAAAAGTGGTTAAATACTTAGGTGTACTTAGGTGTTGATGGAAAAAAAAAATCCACCTAGAATTCTGTATCTTGCAAAATTATCCTTTAAAAGTAAAGGAAAAATACTTTCTCAAACAAAAACCAGTAGACTTTTCTTGCCTTGCAAGAATATTAAAGGAAGAACTTCAGAGAGAGAGAAAAAATGATACAGGTCAGAAAACTCAGATTTATTTAAAGAAAGGAAGAACATTAGGGAAAGAATAAATAAAATAAGTTTTATTTTTCTTATCCTTAATAGATCTAGTAGATACCAGTTTGTTCAAAATTATAATAAGAACAGTGTATTTCATTATTATAGCATGTGTGTAAGTGAAATGAATGATAGCAACAATACAAGACACCAGAGGGAGGAACTAGGAATACTTTATTATTATTAGGTACTCATGCCACCCTTTAAGTGGTATCGTGTTATTTAAAAGTCAACTTGGAACTCTCGTATGACATTATTTTGTCTTGATAGTTCAAGCTCCGCCTGCGGTTCTCCCGTCCTCCATGCCAGGTGTCAGGGGCTGCTCTGGATGTTAACTCTTCCGCCCCTTGACTTCCAGTTCCAAAATGGCGGCACAGAAATAAGCTGCCACGCTACAACCCCACCGCGCCCCCCCTCCCGCCAAAAAGAAAAATTAACAAATATACAGTGCTGAGATTATTACCAGAAATTGTCACAATAGTCCAGAACTGAAATATGAAGATACAACTGTTCCCATGGCCATAAGGAAATGAGAAACACCAAGTGGATGGTAAGAAACCTGACTTTCACATTTGTAGCACTCGTTACCCCATTTTGCCTGACACCAAATACGCAGAAGATTTTCCTTCAACTCACTTTTTTCTACACTGTAAAAATTAACATTGAGGTAAACAACCAGCTTCCCCAGCCATCCTGGGTTACCGGAAAGAGACCTGTCCTATCCATGCCTCAACCCACTGGAAGCATCATGAGTGCCTAAAGGGAGACATATTCCTGAAGATAGGCAGAGACAAAGGGGGATGTAGGTCTGTCCTCCCCAGCCCGGGGAAGTCTGCTCTGTAACTTGACCAATGGAGACACAAGGTCAGAGTGGCTGCTTGGCAGCACTATGATGCAGGAGGATTATTTCACCGTTCTCCTCGGCACAAACCCTTAGGCAGCCTTCCCATACTGTCAGGATATTCCCTTTGGGACCTCTCTTGTTAAGAAGGGCACAATTGGATTGTTTGCTGAAGCCAAGGCGAACCTGGGCTTAAAGCGCCCCCTATAGCTCCCTAGAGGAAGCAATTTAGCAGCAAAGACGTAGATGTATGTCCACAAGAAAAACAGCAGTAGGAAACTATGATGTCTCCAAACAGAGAAAGCAGGGAACCAGTGACTGACCCTAACAAGACAGTAATATGTAAGCTCTCTGACCAAGAATTTTAAAATGCAGTTTTAAAAAAACTCAGTGATCTCCAGTACAACACAGATAAATAATTCAGACATTTATTAGAGAAATTTAACAGAGATTGAAATTTTAAAAAATCAATCAGAAACCTTGGAAATGAGAAATAAATTTACCGAACTGAAAAATTCACTAGTATCTCTCACCAGCAGAATGGATTGAGCAGAAGAAAGAATCAGTGAGCTTGAAGACAGAATATTTGAAAATACATGGTCAGAGGAGAAAAAAAGAACACAAAGAAATGAAGATTTCCTACAATATATAGAAAATTATTAATGCCTCAAAAGGCCAAATCTAAGAATTAATGGTATTCAAGAGGGAGTTGAAGAGGAAGGATTAGAAATCTTATTCAACAAAATAATAACAGAAAATTCCAAAATTTAAAAGTCTACTTGGATTAGTTATAAATGTATATTACAAGCTTTATAGGGCAACCCCCAAAAAAGTTTTAAAAAGGTATAGTTGATATACTTAATACTTACAAAGGAAAGAAAATGGAACCATGTAAAAATGCTCAACTAAAACCACAAGAGGTAAAAAGTATATAGAAAACAAGAATAGAAACAAAGAACAAGGGCAATGAATAAAAAGTAGTAGATATTAATCCAACTATGCCAGTAACTACTTTGAGTGTCAATGGTCTAAATACACCAATTAAAAGAGAGAGATTGTTAGAATGAATTGAAGAATAAAAACCAGCTCATTTTATAATGCCAACATTACCCTGTACCAACACCAAAGAAATTATAAGAAAAGAAAACCACAGACCAATATCTCTCATAAAAATAGATGCAAAAATTCTCAACAAAATATTCAAAATAAAACTATTGAGCAATGTGTAAAAATAATTATATATCAGAACCAAGAGGGATTTATCTCAGGTTTGCAAGACTGGTTCAACATTCAAAAATCAGCTAAAGTAATTCCTCACATCAACAGGCTAAAGGGGAGAAATTACAAGATTATATCAATAAATGTAGAAAAAGTATTTGACAAAATCAAGCATCCATTCATGATCAAAACTCTCCACAAATAAGGAGTAGAGGAGAACATACTCAACTTAATAGAAAATATGTATAAAAACCTAGAGTGACCATCATACTTAATGATAAGAAACCAGAATCTTTCCTGCTAAGATCAGTAATAAGACAAGAATGTTTCCTCTCACCACTCCTTTTCAGCAATGTATTAGGAAGGAATAAAAACAACAACCTCATTTCAAAATAAGGCAGTAAAGGAGAAGGAAAGAAAAAGGATATATAGAAAATAAAAATTCCAAATAAATAAACAATCATAACAAATCTAAATGTGCTGAATATATTAGAATTATGAGACTGTCTGGCTGAAAGAGAAAATGTCTACCTATTGTCTAAGCAGTGGCTGAATTAGGGCAAGAGAATGCCTTTGTCACAAAGTTTACAAAAGCACCAAAAAAAAAAAAAACCCTATTAAGCAAGATTTATAATATTTTTATGTTATATTTCAAAAGCTCAAATGATTTAAAAACATATAATTAAAAATCAAAATTTTAAGTAAAGACATGTTAGTGTTGCTTGTTTTATGGTCCTGTGTTATTTTGTAATGAGAACTGTTGTTTATAATCAGTCCATAATTCCTACCTACCAGTTTTATAAGGTTGGCATGTCCCTGTCTCATATAAGGTTTTACAATGGTCTAGAAACAGACTAGGCATGATGGGACATTATACATAGCTATTTTTTTTAAAACTGTAGAATGTTTATTAACTTTTTCCATTTGGTTTCAAATATTGGTAAATATTTTCTAGTTGTATACAGAGGTTCATATTTTTCCTTTGGCCTCATGCTGCAATGCAGCACAGCATGGTACTTGTGCTGAGGCTGTGAGAGACGTACCTAAAAAACAAGCACACTTCAAGTTTGAAAATTTAAGAAAGCTGGCATGAGCTACATAAATATAAGGCAAAATAGACTTTAGTGTTTCATTAAGGAAAAAGAGCCTTATTATATAATTATGAAATGTAAAATTCTAAGCTTACATGCATCTTATAATATAGTTTCAGAAGTATAAAGCAAAATTTTATAGACCCAGAAAGAGAAATTGGCAAGTTCTACCATCAGCAAAGAAGAATTTAATACATATCTTATTAAAAATGTCTTTTTATAAAAAGAAAGAAAAGCTACATACTAGCCGTTGTCATTAGCAAGACAACACATATATAACTGACAAAGGTAACATTTAAACTAAGCAAACTATTTGAAAAACAGACAAAAGAGGTGAACAAGTAATTCACAGAAGAAGCCAGAAGTGGCAACTGAAATGGTCAATATACATGTAAAGACGTGCAACTTTACTGGTTTATCAGTAAACTAAAAAAAAAAAAAAAAGAATGTGATAATATTTTATACCCATCAAGTTGGCAAAGATTGCAAAATCTAGAAATTTCAGGAACTGGTAAGTGGGGACTCATACACCACTTATGGGAAGGTGCTGCTGCACTATGGAAAACAATTTGCAAATGTCTACGTGGAACACTTTACAGTAGTGGATATGAAGGAATATAGCTATCACATCAACATGACCAGAATTCTCAAATAATCGTACTACAGAAAGCTTGTTTTAGAATAATACATACACTGTATACACTTATATAAATTTTAAAATCATACAAATAGAAAGAAGAAACTGATAAAAGGATAGGAGGCAGGACTAACTTGCAGCTCCCCCTCGGACAGACAGAGCAGCATGTGGAGACACACATCATGAACTTTTGCTCCAAGAACTACTGCAGCAACATACCAGGAAAGCCAAGAGAATCCAGAGATCCTTTGAAGGAAATAGATTGCTGCTGCAGGCTCCAGGAGACAGCTGAAAAACTGTGAGTGCCCAAAGTGTGAAAGGGGGATCTTCCACCCCTGAACACATACCCTTCCTGGGGAACCTGAAGGTCCAGATCACAGGTGATGGATTTGGCCTGCCTGGAGCTGAGACAAACTTAGATGAACAAAATATAGGGGTAAAGGAAGCAGGGGGAAGAGCCCTGTGGACTCTCTCAGCCCCCAGGAAAGCCATTTCTGACTTTGTCTCGTAGGGTCCTTGGGTAGGACTGCCAGTGGAATTGGGGAAAGACCACATGGAGAAGGAAACTTCCAAATGAACTCTGTAACAATTTCGACTGAATGCGAAATTTCCTAGCAGAACCTGGGGCAGAGGGTGAACCGGGAGTGCAGACACAGCACAGAAGTTGCATCAGGAAGGGAGGTGTGAAACCTGAAAGCCCTGTTTGCTTTCCCAGTGGGGAGACCTGGAGCAGGGGCAAGTCCTCAACCCTGTTCACCCATTGCCTGGAAATAAACTCGGTGCTGTTGCGGAGGGTATTGTGGGAGTGAGACTGGCCTTTTGGGTTGCATGGGAGCTGGGTGAGGCCTTTCACTGCCAGCTTTCCCCTACTTTCCTGGTGACCTGTATGATGTAGCAGAGGCAGCCATAATCCCCCTAGAAACATAAGTCCATCATCCTGAGAACCACACCCCCAACACCCAGAGCAGCTTCAGCAAGCCCTGCCCAAGGAGAGTCTAAGCTCAGACACACCTAACCCTGCCCCTACCTGATGGCCTTTCTCTACCTGCCCTGGTAGCCAAAGACAAAGGACATAATCTCTTGAGAGTTCTATGGTGCTGACCACTACCTGAGAAACTTATCCAGGAGACTCTACAGCAAGCTTGTATCCTCCCTATACTACTGCCACTGATGCTGTCTTGAAAGCACCACCCCCTGTCTGGAGGCCAACCAACACAAAACTAGTGCAATAAACAAAAATACAACAAAGAATCTTCACAGAATCTACTTCACTCCCCTGCTATCTCCACCAGAGCAGGTGCTGGTATCCAGGGCTGAGAGACCTGAAGACTCACCACATCACAGGGCTCTTTGCAGACACTCCCCACTACCAGTCTGGAGCCTGGTAGCTCCACTGAGCAGCTAGATCCAGAAGAGAAACAATGATCACTGCAGTTCAGCTCTCAGGAAGGCACATCCCTGAGCAGCCACATCCAGGAAGCACCCTGTGGGAAGAAAGAATCTGAACAACAGCACTTGAGTCCCAGATCTTCCCTCTGACATAGTCTAACCAAATGAGAAGGAACCAGAAAAACAATTCTAGTAATATGACAAAACAAGGTTCTTTAATACCCTCAAAAGATCACACTAGCTTACCAGCAATGGATCTAAACCAAGAAGAAAACCCTGAATTGCCAGAAAAAGAACTCAGAAGATTGATTATTAAGTGACTGAAGGAGGCACCAAAGGTGAATACAAACTCAAAGGAATTTCAAAAATATTACAGGATATGAACAGAAAAATCTCCAGAGAAATAAATAGCATAAATAAGAAGCAATCATAATTCCTGGAAATTAAGGACACACTTAGAGAAATGCAAAATACACTGGAAAGTCTCAGCAATAGAATCCAACAAGTAGAAGAAAGAGCACCAGAGCTTGAAGAAAAGACTTTTGAATTAAGCCAATCAAACAAAGACAAAGAAAAAAAAATTTTAATGAACAAGGCCTCCAGGAAGTTTGGGATTATGTTAAACAACCAAATCTAAGAATAGTTGGTGTTCCCAAGGAAGAGGAGAAATCTAAACGTTTGGAAAATCTATTTGAGGGAATAATCAAGGAAAACGTCCCCAACCTTGCTAGAGATCTAGACATCCAAATACAAGAAGCTGAAAGAACACCTGGGAAATTCATCGCAAAAAGGTCATTGCCCAGGCACATAGTCATCAGCTTATCTAAAGTCAAGATGAAGGAAGTAATCTTAAGAGCTGTGAAGCAAAAGCATCAGGTAACCTATGAAGGAAAACCTGTCAGATTAACAGCAGATTTCTCAGCAGAAACCCTGCAAGCTAGAAGGGATTTGTGTCGTATCCTTATCCTCCTTAAACAAAATAGTTATTGGCCAAGAATTTTGTATCCAGTGAAATTAAGCTTCATAAATGAAGGAAAAATAGTCTTTTTCAGACAAACAAATGCTGAGAGAATTTATCACCACCAAGCTAGCACTACAAGAACTGCTAAAAGGAGCTCTAAATTTTGAAACAAATTCTTGAAATACACCAGAATACAACCTCCTTAAAGCATAAATCTCACAGGACCTATATTAAAAAAACACAATTTAAGAAAAAGCATTCAGGCAACAAATAGCATGATGAATAGAATGGTATCACATCCTAATACTACCACTGAATGTAAATGGCTTAAGTGCACCACTTAAAAGACACAGAATGGCAGAAACGATAGGAACTCACCAACCAAGTATCTGCTGTCCTCAAGAGATTCACCTAACACATAAGGACTTGCATAAACTTAAAGAGGTGGAAAAAGATATTCCACGAAAATGAACACCAAAAGCCAACAGGAGTAGCTATTCTTATATCAGATGAAACAAACTTTAAAGCAGCAGCAGTTAAAAAAGAAAAAGAGGGACATTATATAATGATAAAAGGACTAGTCCAACAGGGAAACATCACAATTCTAAATATATATGCACCTGACTCCGGAGATCTCAGATTTATAAAACAATTACTACTAGACCTAAGAAATGAGATAGACAGCAACACAATAATGGTGGGGGACTTCAGTACTCCACTGACAGCACTAGACAGATCATCAAGACAGAAAGTCAACAAAGAAACAGTGGACTTAAACTACACCTTACAACAAATGGACTTTACAGATATTTACAGAACATTCTACCCAACAAATGCAGAATATATATTCTATTCATCAGCACATGAAACATTCTCCAAGATACACCATGTGATAGGCCACAAAACAAGACTCAATACATTTAAGAAAATTGAAATTATATCAAGTACTTTCTCAGATCACTGTGAAATAAAATTGGAAATCAACTCAAAAAGGAACCCTCAAAACCATGCAAATACATGGAAATTAAATAACCTGCTTCTCAATGATTCTTGGGTCAACAATGAAATCAAGATGGAAATTAAAAAAAATCCTTTAACTGGATTGTTTGATATAGTGACACAATCTATCAAAACCTCTATGATACAGCAAAGGTGGTGCTAAGAGGAAAGTTCATAGCATTAAATGCGTACATCAAAAAGTCTGAAAGAGCACAAATAGACAATCTAAGGTCACATCTCGAGGAACTAGAGAAACAAAAACAAACCAAACCCACTGTTATTGACTTAATAAGGAAATTTAAAAAAGTATGCTGAGATTGCTAAGATCTATTATAAAATGAATCTTCTATCTGTGAAATAGTGAAGAAAAAAAAGAAATTAGTGCTAGATTTGCTGTCACACCACAAACTGCAAAAGTTATGGCCACAGTGCTAGATAAGTGCCTAGTTAAGATTGAAAAAGCATTAAATTTGTGACTGGAAGACATGAACAGAAAATATGTACTACATGGAACCAAAATATATACTACATAGTACACATAGTACCAAACCCAGTTGCTGTCACTTGGAACATAGAGATCTGACATCTACTGGAGGTCTTAAAATGTATTCCTTGTGGAAAACAGGACTACTTACTGTATTACTAAATTCAGATATTATTAGCGGAGTGGAATATATATGGCAGTGTCTTGTTTCTAAGTTGAATGGTACATAAAATAGTACAATTCTTTGTTTTTAAATTATTCATAAATTTATTTTTAATATTTCAGTATAATTTCCCTTAAATATAATAATCTGATTAATCTATCAGGAACATATCATCTATGTAAATACTCATGCTACTACTAAAAACAGAGTGGAGGTGACTCTATTCACAATGGAATAACCATTACTAAATTCATGATTACTGTGTACATTTATAGTTTTACTGTGAAGATTGATCATTTGCTAGCTTTAGTCACTCAACAAATATTTATAAATGCCTTCTATATGTAGTGCATTATGCTAGAGTACAGCCATTATGTCTTGATTACAGATGCAAGTATTTGAAAATATTGAAGGACCTTCATTTGTGAAATTCAAAAAAGATTCCCTGGCAGACACTAATTACTATAATAAATAGAGATGACTTCAGTGCAAACAAATGATTCAGGCTAACAATTAGTAATTAACAAATAATATAAATAGCATAGATATTTTAAATCTTAAAGAAAAATTTTAATGCAGCAATACTTAAGAAAGGGTTTTTTAATTTACTAATGTAGTAATCAAGTCTAATACTAGAAAAAATGTCTAATATGAAATACCCTTTATATTTAAATAATCAAATACCTTTTATATCAGTTGACTAAGTTCAGAGGAATCTTAAATATTAAAAAACATCAATAATTCCTTATGTTTCTTAGTATGTGAATTCATATTTGTATGATGTATATTATTTTGGAGAGTTGCCTGTAAACAACATATTAATAGAATGAATCCAGCTTTTCTTCATTGAATTCCTTTGTAAAACAATGCAGGTTATCCTGAATAAATATGGTCTCTATTCCAGGCCATATTTCCTGGAATATCAATAGGGTTAAATTATTATGGTTGCAATAAAATAGAATTGCTTTATCTCATCCACTATCTACAATCTTGAACAAACTTTAAAATCCTCCTTCTGTTCTCTTAAGGCAACGTGGTGTGCCCACATGTGTCTTTTTTATTTAGTGCCCTGAACAATCCATAAATAAGAGGAAGAAGGAATAAAGGACAGGCATTTCAAAGGAGTAATCAAATACCTAACAACATACAGTATTGAAAAATAACAAATAAGAATGCAGGGCCTCTCATGGAAATGGTTCCATCTCATTCAACCACTAGACATAATTAGGTCTGTATTCACAAGGCCTACAGTAAGGAAATACTGTTTAAAAAAATAGGCTATCAATTATATTTATATATAGACAACATGTAGACTGAAGGATTATCCGAACAATCCTGCCTAGAGTTTCTGTTTTTCTAAATATAGGTTTTATGTCAAGTTATTACAATTGGTTTTATTGGATAATTTTCCAATCTTCCATTTCACTTTACCCATGGAATTAGAGTAGGCATTACTTGAATTACAATGTTTCTAAAAATAGCAACTTATATTTAGTTGAAATATTGAAGTAACTATGTATGATGTGTTTGTCATCATTGTATTGTCACCTATGTTCGATCAGTATTGTCCAACAGTATTAGTAGTTATTTATTTTATGCTATTAATTTCAGTATCTAGAGAGTGAGTAAGTACATTGTATCTGTGAACACTTTAATTATGTAAGACTTTCTAGCCAAGGGAAAGATAATTACTGAGAAAGGAATATGTCATTGAAGGATAAACACATGGCATTTCTGTCTTCTCGGCAGCAAAGGATAGTATTTGTTTTGGCTTTTCCCATTGAAATTACATAATCTGTAGGTAAAAATTCACAGGTGAAGTATTATTGCATTTGCCTTTAAACCTTTAATGTTACTATTCAATTAAATGCTAGTCACATTCAAGTACAGTCTTATAATGTGTCATAAATGCAAACAGTCTGTTAGGACATTCACTCGCACATTCACCAAATATATATGATCACCTCCCATGTGCAAAGCACTGAGCCATTTTCTCTCTAGATTCTCTATGTAGTTGGGCACTTTATCTGTGTTCCCCTCTGAAATCTATCACTGATAATAAATTAACAAGTTTGTCTAACATTACCTTTGCCATGGGAACATTAGAGCTACCTAGGGACAGTTCTATTGGCAAAAAGATACCTGAGTACACTAAAGTTTTTATGTTTATAAAGATGATTTCTCTACCTAGTAGACAAATCACAGTGAAACTGGATCCTTTGAATTACAATTGAACTGCTCCAGCCAGAGGAAAGGGGAAGCCTTGAATAGAGCTGGAGGACAATTACTATTATTAGAGATTTAGGCTCTTAACATTTCCAATATAGGGGGCTGGTTTCTACTGATGGAAGAGGGAAAATTTACAGATTTTCAGAGGGTCTGCAATTCATTCAGGACATCTGAGAATAGTTTAAAAAATTACTTCTTTTATTCAGTGAACAGTACTATAACCTTACTAAAAAGTGATCATTTTATAATCTCTCACTTTGAAGCAGACTGTCTTTCTCTCCTTCTCACATAGGCAGTGCTGCATCCATATCTCTAGATTTTATAGCCAGGAGTGGAATAACTACATCTCTTGGTTTCTAGGGCTTTGCTGTCCAGTTTAGACTCAGCAGAAAGTAAAGATGGATTGAGCCAGAGTGACTCCAGTCAACCCCTCTCCTTCGAATACTATTTTCTGTCCCTGAAGCCAGTATAAACATGGAGATTAGAAGTGAGGTCTTTGAAGGAAAACATCCAGATATATAAATTGAGTACCTACTATGTTCTAGGGCTCCTTCTAGGCACTTCTTCAACTTATTGAAGACAAGTTGTTTTCAATGACTCGTTGTGATCATTACGAACTTAAGCTTACAAAGGTCATTGACACTGGGAGCTCTCAGGACCTTGAAGGGAAATTTTCTCCCTAGCCCCCAACCTTTTGCAAGGACTTTATGTATCTTTGTCTAAGAGGATATTTTTCTTCCTTCTTTTTTCAAAGATACGTAGTAGGCATTTAAGATTGTTGTATAAGTGACTGAATAAATAAATTGCTCTTGCAGTTAAATTACTTAAACTTGTATTTTACACAAGTTTCTACTTTGTCTGTAAATTTGAAGGTGTTAAGAAATAAATAAAATTGAGTGTATGTCTTGTCAACGGTGGATCCCGCCTGTAATCCCAGAACTTTGGTAGGCCGAGGTGGGCGGATCGCTTGAAGTCAGGAGTTTGAGACGAGCCTGGGCAACAAGGTGAAACCTTGTCTCTACCAAAAAATACAAAAATTAGCTGCGCATGGTGGTGTGTGCCTGTAGTCCCAGATACTAGGGAGGCTGAGGCATGAGAATCTCTTGAACGTGGGTGGTGGAGGTTTCATTGAGCCCAGATAGTGCCTGGGCTCCAACCTGGGCAACAGAGCAAGACTCTGTCCTTTGTCTCCAAAAAAAAAAAAAAAAAAAAAAAAATTAAAAAAATTGAATCTATTAGGAGTGGAGTTGATAAAAATGCTTTGGTTATCTTTGAAAGATTGTCTTTGCTGCTCTGTAATAGTAACGAAGGAACACTATACTTCAGTTTAATGATCCACAAGAAAGAACTGTCATTGTGTATTATTAGAATATAATGTAATAAAATAAATTTCATCAGTGTCTTCTAGATTCAATGATTATTCAATGATTTTCATACCTGAACATGTCAAAGTATTTGGCTGCAACTTAGTGGAGTTGATTAGTAGCCTTTAAGAAGCTATCAAAATGAAAGCAGTTAAATGAATCAGTGATAAAGGTCCTTGACCCTGATATAGCCATTGTCTAATCTCATAATTTGAGCATTCAGGGACATATCGGGGGAATCCAGTTGTTGCAGAAGAAACCGAAGCATAATTTAAAGTGACAAATGATCAACTGGAGATTGGGAAAACATGAAATAGAAAACCATTTGCTTCAGGAGCTGCATAAAATATAAGATACACACAGAGTTCTTGATTTTAAATCAAACTTTAAAATCACTGGTAGAAAAGGTAGATGAAAATTATGAGAATTCAAAAATTTACTTATAATGCACTTACCAATTATTATTTCTTCCATTTTGTCATGGTTATCCTTGTATTATCTGAAAGGAGTTGTTAAGAACCAATTATGGGACCAAGAATTTAATACTTCAGGAAACTTTATAATCAAAGAATACACTACAAGGTATTCCTTCTGTCTGTCTTTGCAAACCACACAAAATGATAATAGAACGGTATCATCTTTAGGATCAAAGACCCAAATAGGCACTGGTGTGTTGTATATGTCTTAAATCAAATTTTAAAACAAATTTAGGCATCATCTCTCAAAATCTTTGCTTCTGTATATTAATCCCATTGTTTTGGAAAAAATGTATATTTTTTACAAATCATACTCTGTTTACTGGTGGCTCAAAAACTTTTTAGCTTACATAATACTTGAAAAGAGAATCATTTTTTCTGCAGATTTTTGCTCATCTGTGTGTAATTTAAAACTGAAACATATTAATTTTCTTAGGTTTTCTTAGTGAAATGTTGCATGCAAATGATGTATAATTATCTTGTAACCATCCATGCAGTTACATTTTATTTGCCCTCAATTTTTAATACATTAGTAATAAATGTACACTGTGGAAAAAATAAAGTTATAAACTTTATCTGTAAACCTACCACCCATTGGTAACCCCAGCCAATACTCTTAGTTTATATACTTTCAGGCATTATATTATTGTTATTATTAGTAAACCTGTCTCATCTATCTCTATCTTCTTAAAATGGCATATTTATATCTATAGATAAGTCCACCTTTATCTAGAATAGAGGATTATACTCTATATATTATTTTTAACTTGATTTTCAATTCAAACTGTATCATGAATATATTTCTCTATTTATATTTATAAATGTTAGCCTTATTTTTTTTAGGAAGTGGGACATCTTAAACCACTCTCTTGCTCTTGGGCATTTAATTTGTTTCCTTCTCTTCAGTATTATCAACACCCCATTATTAAAACAGAAAATCTTTATCAAGCAGCTTTAAAAACATATTCTCGGCCGGGCGCGGTGGCTCCCGCCTGTAAACCTAGCACTTTGGAAGGCTGAGGCGGGTGGATCACGAGGTCAGGAGATGGAGACCATCCTGGCTAACACGGTGAAACCCTGTCTCTACTAAAAATACAAAACAAATTAGCCGGGTGTGGTGGCGGGTACCTGTAGTTCCAGCTACTCGAGAGGCTGAGGCAGGAGAATGATGTGAACCCAGGAGGCGGAGCTTGCAGTGAGCCAAGTTTGCGCCACTGCACTCCAGCCTGGGCAACAGAGTGAGACGCCGTCTCAAAAAAAAAAAAAAAAAGAAAGAAAAAGTATTCTCCTAAATTATCAGTGGAATTTCTGGGTCCTGTGGAATGTATACATATGTTGCTCCTCCTAAAAGGAATGGATAAACTCCTCTCCTACAAGCAGTGTTCCTGCACTGGCCCTTTCTACAAATTCCTTTCACCCAGGTATTATCATAATCTAAAAAATATTAATTTGAGGATCAAAAAATAACAGCTATGCTTGTTTTCTTCAGGAAAACAGAACAGGTTATCCATATATCTGCAGGGTTTTTTTCTCCACAAAAGAAAGGCCAGCCATTTTCAATAACAAGTAGTTTGGCAGGACCAGAACCATTCCTTTGGGTCAGTGGTAAAATTTGTCTTTGGCTTTAAACATTAAGGCAGCCAGGATTGTGTCTTTGGAACGTTGATACAGCATGTAGTCCAGTCTTATTTACAATTAGGCTTTTTGATAATGGCTTTTGGGCTGATGTTAAGTATAAAATCTGAAATTAGATTTTTTAAAGATTATAATCAAAAAGCAAAAATGTCTTCCTAGAAATAGCAAAGGAATGCTTTTGCTGGATTTGCTCCACTAACTCATGTAGGCAATATCCCAAACTCAAACAGCCAGCAGTTGTTTTGTAAAAGACAAACTGCATCTGAAATCAGTATGACAGGACCACAGTTTCTATCTCATCACTTCCACCAACTTATATTTAAGAAAGCACAACTTGAATAATAAAAACCACCATAGAGTAAACAAATTCTTCAATGAGAATGCTTTGAAGTCGAGAGAAAAATAGGCTCAGGGCATTGTGTTACAGCAAAATTTTGCCTTTGGCAAAAGTTTTACAATGGAATAGGGTTTTTAAAATACTGGGAATCAGGTTAATTGCATGGCTAATTGAACTGGGGAAGACAGCTTAATGAGCTCATTTCTCTCCTTCAAATCCAAGAAGTCAGAAGGCAAGTTTTCATCTATTCTTTCATTTATCCGATCAGAACATATCTTCCCCACACATAGGGCTACTAGAAGAAGTAATAGTTATGTCTGATGGCTCTTAGGAAGTATTGTCGATAGATAGGACCTCCTCTGTAGTTAAAGCTACAGATGATCAAATTAACCAGAAATAAATTTTGGTCATAAATTTCTTCTTGCTCCACTCTGTAGGCAACCTCCTCCACAGCAGATCATAGACCAGTGCATTTATGAATCACAGAATCACCTTTTAATGGTTATAGACTATATATAGCATAGTGATAATCATATACTGCTGGTGCTAGTCAAACTTGAGATCAACAACTCTGTTGGGTTTTTACCCCTCTCTTCCTTCTTTTTCCTCCTCTTCCATCTTCTGACTTTCAGGTTTGAGCATGTAATAACTTCCAGGCTTTGTTTTGGGCATTATTTATATATTACCACTTATCCTAAGATTATTTTGAGTCAGATAAAAGTAGGACATTCCATTAAGTTATCTTCATTTTGAAGATGAAGAAACTGAGATTCATAGAAGTAAAGAGGACTCTAGGACTAACTAACTGTCCATTGTCATTGTTCATGTTACTTAACCTCTTTAATCCTCTGTCGTGAATCCAATAATGATCAAAGTAGTAGGCAAGTTTGCTGAGGGCCAACTGTGTGACAAGCACTTTGATAACTGATTGGTCTTTACAGCAACCTTATGAGAGAAGTATTATTGCCCTCATGTTACGAGTGAGAAAAATAAGTATTAAAGAGGTACAGGCAATTACTCAAGAACACAGGGCTAGCAAATCAAGAAACAGAAATTAGATGTGAGATATTGTATCACCCAGGCCTAAAAGATTCAATGAAACAACCCATTTTAAATGTTTAATATAGTAACCAGAGTATACTCTCATCAAATGAGACTATACTCATCAAATGAGAGTGTGCATTTGATGTTACTTTTCACAGTGGCCTTTTTGCGGTTAGTAAACAGCAGCACCAGTAATAGAACTAAGCTGTCTGACTCTCAGCCTGTACCTAAATCTCTAACTTTTGATTTTATGAAATAAATTTGATTTGCATATGGGCATTGCTGGTGAGGGAAATGTAAAGAGGTCAATTTCCCCACTTTAAATTTTTTTGGCTAAAGACCCATAGCTGACAATATTTTAATGGTTGCCACATATTCTTCTTTTATGAAGTGAGTTTCATTTTATATTTGTAAGTGGTTTTTATTGCAAATCATCACATAACAGTCAATTCTGAAGACTTTCCATAAATGTCACCTTGTTTGTGAATTGTTCTCATTCTGTCTCCTCTCTAAATTCCCTCAAGAACAACTTTCTTTGGACATTAATATCATTATTAATTGTGAATTGCCAGTTAACAGCTTAGCAATTGTCTATCATGCTCCTAATGCATGGATGACACAGAGAATATAAAGTCAATAACTTGTATTTCCTGAAAGATAAATATACATAAGCCAATCATTTCAGTAGAGTGACAGGAGCAAGATTGAGGTATTAATAGAGTACTCTGAGAGATGAGAAGAGGGACAACTACCTTAGCCTAAAGGTTTGCACATGGCTGTGGGGAAAGATAATCTTTATCACTCCAAAAAGAATATTACAGTGATATTGTAATTGACCATAGAATTTAACTTGACCATTGTAAAATGACCAAAAGGGTGAATTATTTTTTACCAATTATTAAAATGTAGCACTACGTGATATAAACATTGTGACCTAATGTTTACATTCTTATTATTTTTTCTCCCTTTTGTCTTTTTCTCTCTCCTCAGCTAAGTAGAAAAAACTCACTTTGTTTTCATGCTAAAATTTTGGAATACCATTAAACAGCAACACACTGGACAACTAAATTCTTATATTTTATCTTCTCCCTTTAAGATTGTTAAAGGAAGAAATTGAACTAGTGGGGAAAAGTAAATACTGGCCAAAAAAAAAAATGCTTTTGACAGTGTATGTTCCAATAATGATTATGAAATATGTCAAACTGTTCTAAAATACTAAATATTTGTTACTATTTATTCTATATTAAAATAGAACAATAGAATAACCTTTGTTGTCCCAATGTGAAAATAGTTTTTAACAATGTTAATATAAAACAAAGAGCAAAGGACCATTATCATGGATAAACAGAGAGACATTACTTTACACGGTTTGACTCTCCTGATTCATAATTTAACATGTAACTCTGGCATATGCTGGGCACTTAGGGAAGTCACATTAAGTATTTCACAGCAAATGGAGAGTGAGAAAAATGATTTTCAGAAATCTTGGTATTTACTTATTATAAATCTTACCTTGAATTTATTGTACTTTACATGAAATATAATTTGATAAAATGTAATTGGTTTTAGTGTGTGTGCAAAATGATAATTTTCTGATCATTCAGATATTAAAATTAACTTTATAAATACAAATACATATAATTACCTATTAAAATTCTAAGGTGTGTTTATTTTAATAAAAGTCTTTATAAAACCTAGATAAACCTCATTTATGATTATAAATGTAAAACTCCTAATTTTTTTTTTACTTGGCATTATTTACTATTAATGATGTTGGGTTTATTAAAAAATGCAAGCACAGACTCCAGTTAGCCTACTAACCTATTGTATAATTTATCAATTCAATAGGTCAAACAAATCAGAACATTTAATAAAATTGACAATTTTTTTATTTTTTTACATAAATCCATATTGGTTGTTTTGAAGTAGCAATTTCTTCTTTAAAATGATAAAAATTGTCTATGTAAAATCAATAATCAATACTATAAAAGCTGTAACATTTATAGACATTTTCATTAAAATGAGTAAAAAGATAATTATGTCTATCACACTACTATACCATATAAATTAACTATTATGCTGAAAATTCTGGCCAATAAAGTAGGGGAAGAAAATAAATATAAATGTATATTTAAAATTATGAACTAAATCTTCACTGTTTTACAGGCAAAGGAAAATTCTAATATCTGATAAAATCTCTAAAGTCAATTAAAAAAGAGTATACTAAAGAAAAATGAATAATTTTCTCAAAAAGGACAATATCTAACCAAGAACTAGGTGAAGATTGTTTGGCATTACTAGTGTCCAAAGACATAAATACTAAAACAGTAATTGACATATTATCTAAAATCAAAATAGTGAATATATAACAATTATGGGCAGAACACAAGAAAATGGACATTCTCAGATATTGCTGGTGTGAGCATGAGTTTAATTTTTCTAGAAGGAATTTGACCATATTTAACAAAATCTTTAAAATGTCTATACTCTTTGATAATGTAATTTCATCTCATAATTTTCTTAAGGTAATACTTAGATATATATCCACTCCCCATCCCCAAAATAAAATGGAAAAAAAACTAAATGTGTAATGATTGCAGAAGGGTTGAATGTTATTTTATGAGAAATATAAGAAATAATGCAGCAAAATACATGACGTTTAATAATACAAAACTATATAGTAATACAAAATACATGATTTTTAATAACACAATACCCATGTATATTCATAATTTTGAAAAGAAAAAATATATGCATATACAAATTTGAAAGAAATTGTCTCATGTTGACATTTTGACTTATCATTTGCTAGTCAAAGTATCAGGGCTTTTAATTTTCTACCTCCTGCCTTTGTTTTATAAAGAATACTTTTATTATGTCTATAGTTATACTAAACTCAGTTCAGTTGAATTGTTATTTAAATCTATGGAAAAAATTTTGCTTTGTCCATAAATTGTATTTATATTAGAAAGTTAAAATAATTAATTATAAAACATATATCCGGGTTTATTTGTTCCAATACATAACAGACCTATTATGTAATTTGAGTAAATTTTATCTTACAGTTATACAGTCAGTTCTCTCCTTACACAATTCTGATATGCATGAATATCAGTTATCATAGTTTAGTTAAATGCTACCAGTCCTCCAAAAATGTAGCTCAAGTGTCAGGTAACATTGAATATTACTGTGAGTAATTACATAAACAAACATTGCTGCTGGCTCTGCAGTCCACAAATTACCACATAAAATAACAGATGCACATTGTGGTCAGTGACCAATCACGTTTATTTTTTTCAGTATCTGTTGGTGATTGCGCACTACACATTTATCATTCAGTTTATTCATAGACAGAGAAGCGTGTGGTTGTGTTGCCTCCTTGTGAGTGATAAACCCAAGTGACACTTTACAAACACAGATATTCAAAAAAGAAGAGGAATTGGACAGCAAAGAGGAAAGCACTGCAAAGAAAATACTTGAAGTAAAATTGAGATTGAACCTAAGTGGAGTCATAGAAGAAATAGTCACTACCGAGGTTTGAGAGATTCTGAATATGTAGCCAGAGCTACTTAGTGAAGGTGAACTTAACATAAGTGAGGAAAGTGCTTGCCACGAATAGGGTGAAGATGTCCTGGAGGAAGTGACACTCAAACACTTCACATTAGACGAATTCTCATGGGTACTTCACAACACTAAAAGCATAAAAGTTAAAATGTTGGAGCTGATTCAAACTTAGAAAGAAGCGTGACAATTCACTAAGGCAAAGAAAAGATGTGGCTGGGTGTGGTGGCTCACAACTGTAATCCCAGCACTTTGGGTGGCGGAGGCGGGCAGATCACAAGATCAGGAGATCGAGACCATCCTGGCTAACGTGGTGACACCGTGTCTCTACTAAAAATACTAAAAATTAGCCGGGCGTGGTGGCAGGCGCCTGTAGTCCCAGCTACTCGGGAGGCTGAGGCGGGAGAATCACTTGAACCCGTGAGGCAGAGGTTGCAGTGAGCGGAGATCATGCCACTGCACTCCAGCCTGGGGAACAGAGCGAGACTCCAACTCAAAAAAAAAAAAAGATGTTTGTGTTCAGTGTGGTAAGTTATAGGTGAGATGAAGGCAAGCACTGTTCAAAGTACTTTTAGTGAGTATTTTACAAAGGAGTAAAAGTAAAACAACTTCTGCAAGTTTTTAATGTTTTAAATTACAGAGTACTAAATAAACGGTTGTTTTTACTGGTTTATTTCTTTACATTTATAACTGGCACTGGGGAGTTGTTAACATGTTGAAGTTTTACGAAGTCTTAGAACTATCATAACCTTTCCTGTTGATTATTAAGATCACTTTGCATGTTTGTAACACAAAGGATAAACACTTGAGGGGATAGATGCCCCATTTTCCAAGATGTGATGATTATGCGTTGTATGTCTTTTTAAAACATCCCATGTAGCCTATAAATACATACACCTACTATGTATCCACAAAAATTAAAAATTAAGAAAAAAAGATCATTTTGCATGGTTCAAGCTTGCATGGTCACTTTTACAATTCCACCCTACCATGCACATAAATATGCTATTTCTGACTTGCGAAATATTTTTCAAATAAAATCATTGCTGACTTTTAACTCACTTATATGTGCTTTACTTCTGGTGAAAGGCCTAACGTATCAATAAAATGAAAGAAAATCACAGCTTTATTTTCTTTACTGTTCTGATATTTTTTGTTCTAGTGTGATCGCTGCTTGCCTCTTTATAATGACAAGTCTTTCCGCCAAGGTGATCAAGTTTACGCTTTCAATTGTAAACCTTGTCAATGCAACAGCCATTCCAAAAGCTGCCATTACAACATCTCTGTAGACCCATTTCCTTTTGAGCACTTCAGAGGGGGAGGAGGAGTTTGTGATGCTTGTGAGCATAACACTACAGGTAAGTAGCAAATAAATTCCTGAGTTGGTTTGGAGGCCTGTGTGCTTCTATCTACAATGCATATTATTTTAAATTATGTTATTGCTATCTTATTTAAGGATGTACTTTCATACCTTTAAGTTCGAAAATCAAAGCTACTTCACCAAATCTTCCTATTTCCAAATCACTAGGTAGTTTTCAGAAATAGCACTCTTGTCTTAAACTATATCTTTTCAGGAAAAGGACTTTGTTGTTGTTGTTGTTGTTTTGTTTTGTTTTTTAAAGAGTTCACACCATTTGACTAAACCACAACCATATTTAGAATAACTCAGGAATGCTTACGTTGAACACATATCCTTAAAATCAGTTTCCTTTTGTCCCCTTTATTGTCCTTTATGTCTGGATGCTCATGTGGAGATTGCATTCATTCAGATTTGGCATGGACACTGGTAATCTGAGAATACTCTTTTTGAAAACACTAATTAAATGGAGATGATGATAATCAAAGTCCTGTTCTAAAATTACAAAGCCTTTGACTAGTCATTGAAAAATACCATCCTTTTTTTGAAAGGCAAGAAATGGCCAACATCTGAATTTGTAAAATATAATAGCATATATCTGATGGGTTTCAAAGTGGTACTCTTAAGCATGAATCCATTTATCAGCTAATTATTGATAACTTAAATATCACAAGATCTTGGGTAGGTGCTGGGGACATGAAGATGAATAAGACAATGAATTTTCTGTCTTTGGGTTATTGTACAGTGGGAAAGACAGACTATTGAAAGGAATGATTACAAAGTTGTCTGATGATTGCTAAGATAGGGCAAGGACAGTAGGAGTTAACCAGTTGAAGGATTAGGATGGTGAACTAAGGCTTACAATTAGGGAAACATTTTGTGCAGTGGCCTAGAGGAGAGAGAAACATGACACCTTAGAAAAACCGAAAGATGGGCAAATGGCTGGTGGTAAGAGATATTAGGAACGAAGGCAGGGCAAGATCATAGAGGACTCTGGAGCCATGATAAAGCATTTGGCTTTTATCTAAGGTCAAGGAGATGACACTTAAGGGTTTTATATGGGAAAGGGGCATAATCAGTTACTTGTTATTAAAAGATACACCTGGTTATAAAGTAAAAAATGGATTGGAGAAGGTTAGAGTGGTTGGGGAAAACAAGTTAGTGAGGTGCTGCAATAGTCCAGGTGAGAAATGATGTCAGAATACATTTCAGATGGTATGGATAGAGAGAAATGGATCCAAGAGATATTTAGGATAAAAAAGTGAGTGTTTTGTGAGCAGAGTGTAGGCAAGGGAAGGAAGGAGAGCCAAGACTGATACCTAACATTACATTCTAGCTTGAGCAGTAGGCTCAACATTGGTGACAGCCATTGAGATAGAAAATACAGGAGGATTGAGATGAGGGAGGAGATGGCAAGGTCTATTGTGGATATGTTCACTCAGTTTCCAAGAGACATAGGAGAAACTCCTGGGGGCAGTTGAAAACACAGTTCTGAAGCTCTTTGCTTCAAGGAAATCCTCTCATGATGCTTTAGAGAAGATCAGAATCACTTATACATGTTAGTGACAACTATGCTTATCATGGTGTATAAATGTGTATTACTCCTGGTATTATTTAGTTAAGATTCCTCTTACCTCCTAGACTGTAAGAGAGTTTTGTGAAAGAGATGCAATGGGTATTGTGTATTTAGTTCACTACTGTATTACACAGCACTTAGCACAGTATTTGGTACATAGTAATCACGCAATAAATATTCATTAATTGATAAATAAAAGAGAGATTTCTAGATTGGAGATATAGATTTGGGAGTCAACAGCATATGTAAATGGAAATAGTCTAGAAATATTATAAATCAATTTAATTTTTAACTAGCTCAATAGCCAATATCTATCAGAATATGTGTTTTCATATTATTGATTATTGATTATTTCTGTAGTCTTCTAATATTGGGGCAATTTCAATATTTTTTGAGCAAAGTACATCATGCTAAAAGGGGGAATTGATAGTCTTGAGTTTTATTTCAGCTTATTTCAATTATCTTATATACTAGTCACATTCACTTTAAAAACTCCTTGTAGTTTAGGTTTTTTTTTATTACATAATATAGCAAAGGAAATTTGTAATTATAAATTATAAACCATAGGAATTACCTGATATATCTAATGTCAGGCTATTCTAGTATTTAGTATGAAAAGTACTTGGTATCTCTAAATATAATGAATTTCTATTTCAATCTTTGAAATGAAAAATAATGGCCACTAACATAATCATTTGCTTTTAATTGTGTTAACTACAGAATAATAAATTATATTAAGAGAAGTCTCCCATTTTACATGATTGAGTTCTAGAAAAATATTTCCAATACTACATACTTGCTTGCTTCTTACTATATAAGTATCATCTACCACGTATGTAGAAATTTCTCCTACTGTATTGAATTTAGATAAAGTGCCTGGCCCTAGACATAAAGTTTTAAGTTTAGGAACAAACTCTTTCCAAATGTATGGGCCCTTATAAAGCACAGCTTTTTAGAAGTGTGGTATTATATAACAGATGGGAGTTTAATGAAGTAAAGCACAGTTTGTAACAGGTTCATTGTTTCATATGCTCTGGATCACTAAATTGGCAGGTAGAGATGAAAGGTGCATTAAAATGGACGTCCCGAAAATTATAGAATTCCCTCAAAGGAATATAGTCTTTAATTTTGAATTATGCAGCTGATTTTAATGAATTAGAAGTCAACATGCATAACCTTTCCCTGATGCAGGAAGGAACTGTGAGCTGTGCAAGGATTACTTTTTCCGACAAGTTGGTGCAGATCCTTCGGCCATAGATGTTTGCAAACCCTGTGACTGTGATAAAGTTGGCACTAGAAATGGTAGCATTCTTTGCGATCAGGTGAGTTTTTCTGAGTATTTAAGGTAAAGGATTACTCTGTCTGCCAGAAACTTATTTGGATGTTATTTCACTAGTAGAATTGAAGACTGCATTTACCAGGAAATCCTCTATCTGCATTTGCATTTCAAAGAGATGGTTGTTCCTGTGCAACTTTTAGTATGGACATGAAATATAGCACTAGTTCGGTGGTGCTTTGCATATAAAAAGGCTTATTTTAGTTTTAATTTTACAAATGTCAAAAAATCGAAGGGTAGAGGTTCCAAGTAAATTGGGGTATATGTCTTGGAATTATTGGTGAATTAATATTAATACATGATATAAATAAACAAGAATAGTTTCTCCAAAAATTCCATAGAAGATCATATAGCAAAAGTCACTTACACTTAGGGCCAAATGGAAATTATGATAGCCTCGCTTCTCAATTTCTTAGTCTAACTTTCCCTTTTAAAAGTACAATGGATTTTTTTATAATTTTAAAACATTCTTTTTACTTACATCACAAATATCGATGTCTAGCCTACATGCACACAGATTCTAACTAACCTCAGTTCATGTATCCTACCTCAAGCAGGAAAACAGGCTTCTTATTTAAGCTGAAGTTCTTACCTGTTCTGATAATACTAATAAGTGAAAATTGTGAAAATCGGTAAAGGAGAAATTTACTTTGAAGAATCAATTCAATGATTGTATTAATTTTAAACAATTATATATTCTGTTATAAATAAATAGGGCTAGGAGCATAAACCACAATCCAGTTATAGAACATTTGTTAAAAAGTCATATTGTGAACATAATACATACAAGACAAAATATCTTTCTCCTATAATTTTGAGAATTCATTAAAAATTGCTTTCCCAAATAAAAGACAAATGTAAACCAAGACAAAATATGGATTCAAAGACCTTCAGAGTAACCATCATGTGTTAATAAGGGGGCATTACATGCTTCATTAGAAAGCTGAAGAGTAGAAAAATTATTAATAAAGACAATTTCTACTATTTTTATTTTATAATATTGAGGGACTATTTTCTCAGAAAGCCATACTACAGTTTTCCGTATATTCATTAGTAAACTCTGACTGTATTTTTATATTTTATTTTTACACATCTACCCTGAGTTTTCAGCATGGCTATCTTTTGCTTATCATTCAAATATTGATATATCATATTTTGAGATATCTTTGCTGACCACCCAATTACAAAACATTCTCAGGTCTTTCATATCATCCCATGTTACTCTCATTACAGGCTTTGTAAAATTAATTTATTTGTTTACTTTTCTTTTTCTCTCTGTCTAGCATAAACAGAAGAGTTTTGGTCATATAAAAAGCCCCCAATAAGTATTTGTCACATAAATGTTGAATGAATAAAAATAGATTATCTGAGCACTGATCTTAGATTGTTATTTTAAATGGTCATTACAATAATCTGAGCATTATGTAAATTTTCACTTGCAGAACAGTTTTTCTCCCTGAAAATCTAAGGTCAAGAGCTTTGTTATATAGTATAGGAAGACTGTAAACTATGGTTTTACCTCCCAGAATCTCAGTTATGTGTCTAACCTACAGGAGTTACAGTGCATCAGATTTGTCTCTCCATTTCACCATTCAGATCTACAAGAAATTGAAACCTGATTTTTCTGAACTCAAAATTCTATCTCAAGTCCATTTTATAGGGATGCTAGACAACTTTGGGTGGTTCTGTGCTTGTAAATAATTAACAACTGACTAAGAAAAAAAAGGCCACCATAATCAATTTCAATCTACCAATGAGATGTCACTGAACATGGAATTCAGAAGAGATGTACTTAATCTGCTCTTATGAGCCAGTGCAGTGTACTCCAGCATACTACTGGCTCTAGATTTCTTTCTTAACATCTTATAAAGTGGAGCTAATTATTGGATGGAATTATGAAAGATTGTACCATTTATAAGCAGGATATTAGCTGTAGATAGTGTTATTTTTTAAGTTGGAGAAATTTTTCTCTATTCCTAGTTTTTCTGAGAGTGGTTTTTATGGATGGCGTTGAATTTTGTCAGCTGCTATTTCTGCATCAATTATTATGATCACCTGATCTTTTTTTCTTTAGTTTGTTAGTAAAATAGAATACATTGGTTGCTTTTCAAATCTTGAACCAGCATTGCATCCCTGGAATAAAACCACCTTTGTGTGTGTCTTTATGTGTAATTCTTTTCATATACTGTTAAATTTTATTTGCTAAAATTTTGCTAAGGATTTTACATCTGTATTCATAGGAAATATTGCTCTATGGTTTTGTTTTTATATATTGTGTTTGTTTCATTTTGTTATTAGGATAATACTCTCATAAAATGAATTATAAAATCTTCCTTCCTGTTGTTTTTCTATAAGAAATGCAGAACTGGTGTTAATTACTCTTTAAAGTTTACCCCATTCTAATACATAGTATTCTAATACATAGAATACCCCATGTATTAGTCCATTTTTATACTGCTGTGAAGAAATACCTGAGACAGAGTAAGTTGTAAAGAAAAATAGGTTTTTATTTATTTATTTATTTATTTAGAGACAGAGTCTCACTCTGTCACCCAGGCTGGAGTGCAGTGGCATGATCTCGGCTCACTGCCACCTCCACCTCTGGGGTTCAAGCTATTCTCCTGCCTCAGCCTCCTGAACAGCTGGGATTGCAGATGCTCACCACCATGCCTGGCTAATTTTTTTTTTTTGTATTTTTAGTAGAGACAGAGTTTCACCATGTTGGCCAGACTGGTGTCAAATCTCACCCACCTCACCTCCCAAAGTGCTAGGATTACAGGCATGAGCCACCATGCCTGGCCAGAAGAATAGATTTAATGGACTTACAATTCTACATGGCTGGGAAGGCCTCACAATCATGGCTGAAAGCAAAGGAGAAGCAAAGGCATGTCTTACATGGCAGCAGGCAAGAGAGAAGTGCCGAGCGAGGAACAGGGAAAGTCCCTTTTGAAACCGTCAGATTTCATGAGAACTAACTCACTATCATGAGAACAGGATGGGAGAAACTGCCCCCATGATTCAATTATCTCCGCCTGGTCCCTCCCACAACACATGGGGATTATGGAACTACAATTCAAGATGAGATTTGGGTTGGGACACAGCCAAACCCACACTTGGCCCCTCCCAAATCTCATGTCCTCACCATTCAAAACAAAATCATGCCCTTCCAACAGTCCCCCAAAGTGTTAACTCATTCCAGCATTAACTCAAAAGGTCAAGTCCAAAGTCTCATCTGAGACAAGGCACGTCCCTTCTGCCTACAAGCCTGTAAAATCAAAAGCAAGTTAGTTACTTCCTAGAAACAATAGGGGTACAGGTATTGGGTAAATACACGCATTCCAAATGGGAGAAATTGGCCAAAACAAAGGGCCTACAGGCCCCATGCAAGTCTGAAACCCAATGGGGCAGTCATTAAACCTCCAAGTTACCAGATGATCTCCTTTAACTCCATATCTTACATCCAGGGCATGCTGATGCAAGAGGTGGCTCCCACAGCCTTGGGTAGCTCAGCCCCTGTGGCTTTGCTGAGTACAGCCCTCCTCCTGGCTGCTTTCACAGGCTGGCATTGAATTTCTGTGGCTTTTCCAGGCACACGATGCAAGGTGTTGGTGGATCTACTATTCTGAGGTCTGGAGGATGCTGGCCCCCTTCTCACAGATTCACTAGGCAGTACCCCAGTGGGTACTCTGTGTGGGGGAGTCTGACCCCACATTTCCCTTCCACACTACCTTAGCAGAGGTACTTCATTAGGGCTCTGCCCCTGCAGCACATCCTCTGCCTGGACATCCAGGTGTTTCCATACATCCTCTGAAAACTAGGCAGAGGTTTCCAAGCCTCAATTCTTGTCTTCTGCGCACCCGCAGGCCCAACACCATGTCAAGGCTTGGGGCTGCCATTCTGAAGCAATGGTCTGAGCTGTATGTTGGCCCTTTTAGCCACAGCTGGAGCAGTCGGGACATGGCACCAAGTCCCTAGACTGCACACAGCAGGGGGGCCCTGGGCCCCTGAAACCATTTTTTCCTCCTAGGCCTCCAGGCCTCTGATGGGAGGGGCTGATGAGACATGCCCTGGAGACACTTTCCCCATTGTCTTGGGGATTAACATTTGGCTTCTTGTTACTTATGCAAATTTCTGCAGCCAACTTGGATTTCTCTCCAGAAAATGTGTTTTTCTTATCTACTGCATTGTCAGGCTGCAAATTTTTCAAACTTTTATGCTCTGCTTCCTCTTTAACTCTTACTACTTAGACATTTCTTCCACTAGATACCTTAAATCATCTCTTTCAAGTTCAAAGCTCTGCAGATCTCCAGGGGAGGGGCAAAAACCAAGCAAGAGTGAACTTTACTCCAGTTCCCCACAAGTTACTTATCTCCAGCTGAGACCACCTCAGCCTGGCCTTTATTGTCTATATCACTATCAGCATTTTGGTCAAAGCCATTCAACAAGTCTCTAGGAAGTTCCAAACTTTCCCACATCTTTCTGTCTTCTGAGCCCTCAAATCTCTTTCAAACTTTCCCACATTTTCCTGTCTTCTTCTGAGCCCTCCAAACTGTTCCAGTCTCTGCCTGTTACCCAGTCCCAAAGTTGCTTCCACTTTTTTGGGTGTCTTTACAGCAGCACCCCACTACCCAGTACTGATTTACTGTATTAATCCATTCTCACTCTGCTGTAGGAACAAACCTGAGATTGGGTAATTTATAAAGGAAAGAGGTTTAATTGACTTATAGTTCCTCAGGGAGGGGGAGGCCTCAGTAAACTTACAATCATGGCAGAAGGGGAAACAAACACGTCCTTCTTCACATGGTGGCAGCAAGGAGAAGTGCCAAGTGAGGGTGGGGGAAAGTTCCTCATAAAACCATCAGATCTTGTGAGAACTCACTATCAGGAGGATAGGATGAGAGAAACTGCCCCCCATGATTCAATTATCTCCACCTGGTCCCTCCCATGACATATGGGGATTATGGGAACTACAATTCAAGATGAGATTTGGGTGAAGACACAGCAAACACATATTGCTCCAGTAAAACTATCTCAGATTTATTTGGAAACAGAAATAATTTATTATTAATTCAAAATAAAATACTACATATATATGTACATATATATAGGTGTGTATGTATATATATGTATATATAGAGAGAGAGACAGAGAGAGAGATACAAGGAAATAAGAGTCATATTAACATCATTAGGAATTTAATATTACTAGAAGACAGTTCAGAATTACCTTAAAATCCCAAAAGAAGACATTTTGAAGAAAAACTTGATACTCAGTTCTATCCAAGCTATGGCACCAACATGAGGTTAAGATTCTTTTTGTACTGAGAGATGGTCAAAACATTACCATTCATAACCCCATATTAAAATATTTAATATGCAAAGCGAAAAAGGAATGTAAGACTGGGGACAACATTAAACAAAGGAAATGACAAACAATTATGATCCAAAGAAATAAATATATAAGTCAAAAAATATTTTCAAAGTTTCCATTGGTTTTTATGGTCTTCAAGGATAGTTTCCTTACATAGGTGTGTAATAATTCAATTTTATTTAAGATCAAATCACAATTTTTTGTTTTGTACTGAATAATTTTAATGTGAACATAATACAGTTAGTTTATATTAAGTATAAGGTTCAATCCATAGGCAAAGGAAATGTGACATAATGGCTATGAAATGAAACATAAATAATATAAAATTGATTCTCTATATATGGATGGATAGATATAAATTTAGAAATTATGAATAAAAAAGAAATAGAAAAAAGTAAAAATGCATTAATTTCTCTAAATTTCAAGTAGAAAGTCATTAGATATTAATTAGGTATGTTATTTAGAGATATACAAATCACAAGTAGAGGGCTAAAAATACTAATATATCCAAATATTTCAGTGAGAAACTGGATGCTTTTTTCCTAAGATCAAAAGCAAGATAACAATATCCCCTAACATTGCACTGAAAGTTCTAAACAAGAAAACGAAATAAAAGACATTGAGATTGGAAAAAGAGAAGTTATTTGTATTTGCATATGGCATTATCTTATAGATAGAAAATCCTAAGGAATTAATTCAAAAGTTCTAAAACTAATAAATTCAGGCTGGGTGCAGTGGCTCATGCCTGTAATCCCAGCACTTTGGGAGGCTGAGGCGGGTGGATCACGAGGTCAGCAGATGGAGACCATCCTGGCTAACATGGTGAAACCACATCTCTATTAAAAATACAAAAACAAAATTAGCTGGGCTTAGTGGCATGTGCCTGTAGTCCCAACTACTGGGGAGGCTGAGGCGGGAGAATGGTGTGAACCTGGGAGGTGGAGCTTGCAGTGAGCCGAGATGGCGCC
The DNA here is from genome assembly GCF_028885655.2 of Pongo abelii. Classification (NCBI taxonomy): domain Eukaryota; kingdom Metazoa; phylum Chordata; class Mammalia; order Primates; family Hominidae; genus Pongo; species Pongo abelii. Next base: position 33,165,154 of record NC_071985.2, read on the forward strand.
ACTGCACTCCAGCCTGGGCGACAGAACGAGACTACATCTAACAACAACAACAACAACAAAAAAACCTAATAAATTCAGCAAGGTTGCAGAGTACAATATCAATACACAAAGATCAATTATATTTCCATATATTTGCACTGAACAATCTGAAAATAAAATTAAGAAAATTTCTTTTAAAATATCACTAAAAGATTAAAATATTTAGAAAAACATTTAGTAAAAGAAGTATAAAATTATATTCTGAAAACCATAAAACATTGCTGAAATAAATTAAAGAACTAAATAAATAGAATGACACCCAATGCTCATGTATCAGAAAACTTAGTATTATTAAATTAACAACACTATCCAATTGATCTACAGATTTATTGTAATCTTTGTTAAATGCCCACCTTCCTTCTTTGCACACATTAACTAGATGATCCTAAAGTTTATTTGAAATTCATGGGACTCAAAAATGTCCAAGACAACCTTGTAAAAGAAGAGTTGGAAAACTCACCCTTCCCAATTTCAAAATTTACTGTAATCAAGACAGCATGGTACTGGGATAAAGATAGACATAGAGACATATTCACTGAAATAGAATGGAGAGTTTAGAAATAAGCCCTCATATTTATAGTCAATTGATTTTTGACAGCAGTGCCAAGACAGTTCAGTGGAGAAAGTGTAGTCGTTTTAACAAATGGTCCTGGGACAATTGTGATTTTATATGCAAAAGAATGAAGTTGGACTCCTGCCTCACCTCACATATAAACTAATTCAAATTAAATAAAATATTGAATGTAAAAGCTAAAACTATAAAATCTTGAGAAGAAAATATAGATGCAAATCTTCATGTCCTTGGATTAGCCAGTGGCTTTTTAGATATGACACCAAATGCCTAAGAAACAGAAGATAAAATGTGTAAATTGGACTTCATTAGAATTAATATTTCAAAGCACACCAACAAGAAAGTGAAATAAACAACCCAAAGAATTAGTTGCAAAGCATATAATAAACATGTAATAATGAAGAAAATATTTGCAAAGCATATATCTGATAAGAAGATTGTTTAGTATATATGAAGAACATGAAGTGAATAATCAAAAGACAAAAAACTCAGTTTTAAAATGAGCAAAAAATCTGAATAGATATTTCTCCAGGGAAGATATAAAATGACCAGCAAGCACATAAAAAGATTTTTGACATCATTAGTCATCAGGCAAATGCAAATCAAAACCACTGTGCAAGCCCACTTCCCAACCAGTGGGATGATTACAACTCAAAACAAAAAAACAGACAAAAACAAAAGTTGGTGAGGATGTGGAGAAATTGGAGTCTTCTCATAGACTGCTTATTAGAATGTAAAATGTGCACCAACTTTGGAAAACGGCTTGGTGTTTCTTAAAATATTAAAGATGGAATTACCGTATGACCCAGAAGTTTCACTCCTCTGTATGTATCATATATCCTCATAAAATCTTATTGGTGAATGTCAATGCCACATTATTTATAATAGTCAGAATGTCCATCAACTGCTGAATGAATAAATAAAATGTAGTATAATCACACAATGGAATAGTATTTTACATTAAAAAGAAAGAAGGTACTGGTACCTGCTACAAAATGGACTCAAGTCTCAGAAATTAGAGTAGGGGAAGGAAGAGGGACGAAGAAGAGAGAAAGCTTGTTTTGTTTTGTTTCCAAGTGCAAAAATCTATTTTAAAAATATATGGAAGGAAAGGCATGCTTTAAAATGTTAACTTTTTTGGTTTTAAAAACATTTTTCCTTTTATAGAAACTTTTTTGTCTTTCCAAATCTGCTTTATTTATAACTTTTATAGTCAGAAAAAGAGGAGAATTTTCATTCAACCTGATATACAGCCAGAGAGAATTACACATAAGAATAGGAATGTAAATAAGAATGATAGAACTGTTTTCTGACTTCAAAACCCCACATTGTTTATCTTTAAATCACATGCATATATTATCTTAATTTTTATTATTTTCTCATGCTCCAAGTATAGAGACAAAGTTTATGGAATATCATTACATGTGGAGATATTGTGTCAAGTCTACCTTGCCTAAATAATGTTATAAAAGATTTCTAAAAATGTTTCCAGACATTGTCAACAGGATAACAGAACACACACTAAAAAAGTTGTCAACAATGTCAGAATTATAAACTGCAAAATTGAATTCAAGGACATCTAAAAAATTCATGCAATTTCAATCCTTAATAATATTAGGGAACACACAAGGAAATTAGGCAGTAGTTCAAGTCTCATTTTGTTATAATAACTTAGGAATGAAGCCAGCCCCAAATGGCCTGAGTGACTGTGTCATGCGCTCTATGTTCTGGAAGGGAACTTTCCCTTTGGCACTTGTCATTTGAAACTCAATCCAATCTCATAAGATATGGCATGTTTGCCTTATTGTTCCATAAGAAATGTTGTAATTCTTCCTTATGTGAATGCCAAAATCTTGAGAGGGGCATAAAGTAATGCTCTGAGTCACTGAATCCTAAAAATACTGATGCCAAAGTCAAGACAGAGAGAATATCTAAAGTACAGTACTAATATTAATAGGAAAGAGGAAAATGAAGAGTAATAATGATTATTGAGGAGTAACTAACATGGAATCCTTGGATCCCTTGGGTTACTATGTGAGTGTATAGTTTATGTCTGTATAAATTGAGTAGGATACAATTTATGTCTGTGTCATACAACTGTAAGTCTGTGTATTTTTCTTTTTTTTTCTTTTGTCTCTATTTTTGAGGGTGAGAGCTTTCAGTACTGTTCATCAGATCCAAAAGGGATACATGAACCAAAAAAGATGATAATTACTTCACCATGGAAAAGAAGTCTATCTTATGAACAGGCTGGGTTATTAGTTCAGGTACATATAATGTGCTTTCCAGGACACCACTGCACTTCCCTCTTGTTTGCTTGAACTTAATGCATGAATTACTTGACATGCATCCTGAGTTGGAGGTTAACTGTCCTTTTCCATTTCCTCATCTAGTGTGACTTAAGTTCAGATCAATCAAATAGAGTCCCAGGCCTAGATGATGCCTCTTCTGTACTTTGACATATCTAGAGAAGGGTCTGTGAATCCACACCTAAAGTGCATACATCTAGAGATCTCAGTCTGATCCTGACCCAAGGTGGGAGTGAGCCGTTTGTCTCCATCCTTTCCCTCCACTGACCCCACTCCTCCACATATTTGCTGGTAGTCCCAGAGTCCCTGCTATAGCCACCTCCACAGGTGATGGTGATAAGGTAGGGAGACCAGTGAAAGTCCCTAACGTAAGTCCCTATTTTTTTTAGATATGTAGGTAGGTAAGTAGGTAGATATAGACAGATATGAGAATAGTAAGTTTGTTTAAACAAATTATTCATTACATCATAGTGACTCAGTGCTTTTTGATGATACTGACTGATATGGTTTGGCTGTGTCCCCACCCAAATCTCATCTTATAGCTCCCATAATTCCCACGTGTTGTGGGAGCAACCTGGTGGGAGATGATTGAATCATGGGGGCAGGTCTTTCCTGTGCTGTTCTTGTGATAATGAATGAGTCTCATGAGATCTGATGGTTTTAAAAATGGGAGTTTACCTGCACAAGCTTTCTCTGCCTGCTGCCATCCATGTAAGATGTGACTTGCTCCTCTTTGCCTTCTGCCATGATTGTGAGGCCTCCCCAGCCATATGGAACTGTAAGTCCAATAAACTCCCTTCTTTTGTAAATTGCCCAGTCTCAGGTATGTCTTTATCACCAGTGTGAAAACAGACGAATACACTGGCTTATTGAGGAACAGAATATAATCAGCCTCCTTCATTCCTCACCCGCTAAACCAATGTGCTGATCATTTATAGAGGCAAGGACACTCCAAGAATCAAGAAAGAGCCAATGATGAGGCTTCCTAATATTCTCCTGGACTGGATGTTGTCTCAGCTTCTGCTGGGCGAAAGAACCTGGCCCCTACCTTGACTTACCCACATGTTGTTTTGGTGCCATGTATCGAGTGCTGCATTTTGGGGTGTACAAGACAGATTGGCATATTGCTAAAAATGTGTGAGGACAGAAACGACAGAAACTAGTCTGTAAGATTCTCATAGGTTCCACTTGTCTTGCACTCATCATGTACAAAAACATGCCAAGCATTCTAGTTCATTAATTCAGTCCTTACCAAAGGTGGTAAAGCAGTTATTAATTTATCCACTGTAAAGTTGAGGACACCCAGCCTTTTGGAAATTAAATAATTCCTCCAATATCACACAAGTAATAAGGAGGTTGTGCAGAAATTGAAAACTTGTGAATTTCCAAAGCTCATGCCCAGCTGGAGGTTAGAGACATAGGGTTCCTACCTAAAAATGTGTTCCTAGCACTCAGCATAGTGTTCGGCACTTAAGAGGAACCCTACAGCAGATTGCTAAACTGGGTATTTACTTACGCTATCCAAAAGTAGGAAGGAAACATACCCATTTGTTTGTGAATTATTGTATCAAATCCTATTAATTTCATCCTAAATATTAAACAAAATTCCTAAATAGGAAATAGCAATGTTCATATAAAGAAGCAGCAAATTAATTTATTGGAACCAACACATTCCTCAAATAGAGATTTGGTTGATATTAGAGACTTAATGTACCTCCCTTAGTGCTTAATGCATAACAGATTCCACTTATCTTACATATATAACCTAAGAAATTTGAATGTTTTGTAAAGTTACTTTTAAGAAAACCTGATTTATTTGTTTTCCTTATCTCAGATGGATACCTTCCTCTCAAAATACATTTGGAATTTATATTTTCAAGTATTCAATTAACTAACATATTAAGCAGGCATTCTCCTGTGTAAGTTCCTAGCAACTTTTACCACTTGTACTAAAATAAAACAGATAGTTAAGCCAAATGAGTTAACTTTTCTAAAAGTGTATCTTTATACAGCATTAACTATAGACATGGAAAATACATTTATTCATGTTAGAAATAAATGCTTCTGTGAGATCTTTCATTTTGATAAAGTCAAAACACCATCTTGTTAATAACTACTATATTAATTTTGCAGCAAATTACAATAAGACCACACTGTATAGTTGTGCCATTCAGATGACATTTATGAAATGCTCTAATTTAACATGGTGACATATATTACCTGCATCTTTTACACGTTATAGCTTATATCCTCTGAGCGAAATAGACCTAAACCAGCCAAAAAAAAAAAAAAAAAAAAAAGAGAGAGAGAATAATGCAACGTGAAATTACACCCCTTTGAGAACTAGAAGGACTATAATTACATTGCTTCCTCTTAAAACCATTCAAATCTGTAACCATTGCTGGGAACAGCAGTATGTGGGGAACCTCTTTACACTCTTTCTGTCTTAAACACTCAAAAGATTGAGAAAAAAAATATTCCTTTCCTACTATAGTTTTATTTGAGCATGCTTCAGAATTTTACCTTTTTGCACACTCCTTAGAGATTATCGTGGGGAAGTTTAGAAAACAGTTTCTTGGAAATGCCTTTTGGAGGGGGAAGGGAGATATAAAAATATACCAGCCTGACAAATGACAGGCATTGTAGACTGGAAAAGAAAAGACTTCTTGGTTTTACACCAATGTAGAAGCTTTTCTTCTCAAATGAATATTTTCGACAGCTGAGCAAGATGATAAACAGCAGTATCACAAAACACTTAAATGGAAACAAGTATTATGATGTACATTATTCACCTGGCATTCTCCAATTCATGACATTTATATGTGGCAGAACCCACTGCAGATTCATTTATTTATTTTTGAAGTGGAATGAGTTCCTTACAAAGGGAGCCTGTTACATTAATGTGGACTTTTCTTCTCTAGAGAGGCAGAAGCTTAAGGAAAAAAGTTATTGTATCTGTACTAGAAATATGTGGTAAGTCTCAGAATCCACATCTTAGGGCTGAGAAGGCTCCTAGCAAGTACAATATACTGTATAAATATAGACAAATAAATATATAGATTTTTTGTGTAAGCACCAGCAGTGTTGCAAATGATTAGATATTTCATAAATGCCTTTTCTAAAAAGGTATTGCTGAAACCAGTCTATTTCTAGAACTTATATTGAGATGTTTGGAGGTATAAATGCTTCAACACTGGCTAAGCTTAGAAAGGCTATGTTTCTCTGAGGCTCAGTGATGGACCTACCAACAATTTGATGAGATGCATGGCTAAGAAGAAAAAGAGAGTAAGACTGAGTCCCTGTGAATTGATTGACTTGGTGCAGTGGCAGAGTAGGTAGCAAGTATTAAAGCAATAGTTCTTAAATGTTAGTGTTCATAAGAATCATCAACAGAACCTTTTAAAAATGAAGATTCCTTGGTTTTAACTTTAGGGACTTTTAATTCTTTAGGTCTGGTATATTTGGCTGTGGGAAATCAAAAGACTCAACTTTGGAATACACTGAACAGATGTTGACTATAGATTTGTATATTCAAAATTTTTAGGTATTTAAAAATGGTATGTATGGTTTATTGAGTCAAATATTTTAAAAACTATGAATGTGTGCTGTTTTTTTTTTTTCTGGATTGGAGGACAATTTGGGGTAAGCATTCTCTATTTAACAAGTCATAATTAACTCCCTGCCAAAACTAAGTAGAAATTGTGATTTCTATAACTCCTATACTTGATAATATCTCCTAAAAATATTTCAGTGATATAGCATTTAATTGCAAATAATTCATCTAGTCACCAAACAAATATATGGAGGTTCCTATGTACCAGGCACTGTGCATATCAAGGTGTATATTACAGTGAATAACAGAAACACTCACGAAGTGTTCAATTGAATTTAACCTTGAAATGTATTGTTTATTATTATTATGTTTAAATAAACTATGTGAGGTTTTTTTTTTTCATTGCCAATGAGAAACCAATCCTAACTTCAGAATTTTTATCTTTAAGTGTATCCTATTTTAACCACCCTTACCCATCCACTCTCAATGATTTCTCCTCAGTGTGGGGCCTTGCCATGGAAGTGTGCCCTGGTCAGTGAGTTTTGAGAGTCTATGGAAGCTAGATTGCCCTCGGCTCTTCAGTTCCCACTGCAGAACTCTTGCAGTCACTGGCTGTTGGGTCAGCAGAACCTCTCCTATTTTCAATTGCCCATTTTCAAATTGGCTCACTGAACTTTGGGTTCTCCAGTTTTCAGGTCTTTCAAAAGTCCAACACCCCTTTACTATCATCTGCTTTCTCCTACACAGGGGCTAATGCCATGCAGGTTTTGTGACTGTTGGTGGTGTGTTCCTACCTGCTTTTTTTGGGAGGCTTCTGGGCACAGCTGGTCACCTAGTTTTATTGTAAACGTTTTTAATGGCTTTGCTGTTGTTGTGTTGCTATTTAGTTCTGTCAGCTTTTATCCTGGGATTTAGAGAGACCCAAGAGTTCTGTGGCCACATAACCATTGATCCTGATTCTCCTGGAGTCTCTTTTGACTTTTACTGCCTAATTTAAGCTGAACATATGAAATACATGAAAAAACTGAAAGCTCAAGCTCTTTTGTTGTTCGTCTTCCTAGGTTGTGGTTTCCATTTCTCCCTCTTTCTCAACCTATTTTGCCCATCAATGTCTATCCTTCCTTCACTTTGTGCCTAGTCACTACAATATTCAATTACACAAACATAATTTTTCCTCTCCCCACCCCAGCCCCAGCATTTTTCTGGGAGTTTAAGTCTCTTATGAATCCGGGAAGAAAGGAACTAAAAATGAGCAGGGATGAATAGCAAAATGAGCGAGTCGACATGTAGCAGGCAGGACATTAGAGTGAAGCTGTTTTCTTACCCAGAAGACTGATGATGGGAAAGGAAAAAAGAACAATTCAAAATTAGTAGAAGAAAAGAAATAATTAATAAAACGTGAGTGGATATTAATCAAATAGAAATTGGACAAAAAAATAGTGAAAATGAACAAACTCAATAGTTTGTTCTTTGAAAAGGTTAATAAAGTTGATGAGCAGAAAACACATAATACCAACATCAAAAACACAAATTACCAACATCAGAAATTTAAAAAAGAGACATCAGTGTCATTGCACATTTTATAAACATTAAAAAATACAGTTTTATGAACAGCTCTGCTAATAAATCTGATGTCCTCAATGAAATGAACAAATTAACACAAAACCAACAACAAAAAATAGAAATAGCCTCACATATATTAAAGACATTTAATTCATATCTAAAAACCTTTCAACAAGGAAAATCTCAGTCCCAAATGGCTTCACTGGTGAATTCACCACTAACATAAAGGAATAAATAATATTAGTCCTACACAAACTCTTTCAGAAAACCAAGGAGGGGCATATATTTCTCAGCTCATTTTGTGAGGGCTACCTAACTTTAATCTCATAACCTAACAAAGCACTAAAAGAAAAGCCCATTAGAATATTCCATATGAACATAGATGTAAAATACCTTAACAGCATATTAGCAAGTGGAATCCTGCAATATATAATAGGGTAACGCATCATGGCTGATTGGATTTCTCCCAGGAATGCAAAGTTAGTTTAACATCTGAAAATCAATTAATGTAGTAAGCCACATAAATAGAATACAAAATAATTCCCAGGTAATCATCTCAATAGATCAAAAAACTTTGAAAAAGAATTCAAAACACTTTCATGATAAATACCCTCTGCCTACTAGAAATAGAAGAGAACTTCCTTAAAGTGAAAAGGGCATCTGCAAAAACCCTATAGCTAATATTATGTTAACAATAAATGTTAATTTTTTTACCACTACATCAGGAACAAAGCAAGGAGGTTTGCTCTTATAACTTCTACTCAAAATTGTAACAGAAGTCTAATGTAGGATAAAATGAAAAAACAAAAAGCCATGAATATCAAGAAAGAAGTAAGACTATTATTATTTGCAGAAAATATGCCACTGTACAGACAGTGGGAGTATAAAAATTGCTTGGCAAGCATCAAGTCCCCCACATACACTCCCCTCCTCACACTACTCTCCTTCATAAAGCCATGCAAAACTGCTTTATATTCTAAGTAAGGACGGGATGTTTGATGTGCAAATGCAGCTGTAAGATAAATCCCTGAGCAACATTTTTGGCCACGCTGCCCTTCCTATAGAAACTCTGGGGCTGTCACTGAGGTAGGGTTAGTAATGGTATGTGAGACTGCAGAGACATGTGGAAACCACCTCATGGCATTTGGACTTCACTAGTTAGGCAATAGGGAGCTATTGAATATTTCTGAGCACAGGAGTGACACAGAGGTGTACCAAGTACATAAGAGGCAGTGGAAACAATCTACCTCAGTGGGGAAGCGTATTGTATCACAAAAGTTGTTTAGAATTGCTAGTACTTGGTGATAATTAAAAGCAAAACAACTTTAACTGAATTTTATTATTTTAATTTTACTTACAGAAAGTGCATCCTCTTTTGTGTACCCAGGTGTTTCATTCTCACCACCTTACCATAGGATTATTATCATCGGAATTAAAGTAGATGAGGCAAGGCACAGTGGCTCATGCCTGTAATCCTAGCACTTTGGGAGGCTGAGGCGAGAGGACTGCTTGAGGCCAAGAGTTTGAGGTTATGGTAAGCTATGTTCGTGCCACTGCACTCCAGCCTACGCAGCAGAGTGAGACCCTGTCTCTTAAAACAAACAAACAAAAAAATTGGAATGAATGAAAATTAATTTGATAGCAGTTTATTAAAAGGATTGGGGAGAGGAACAGACTGGTAGATATCATTCAGTATACAATAGCTGGTTAGTGATGGCAATTCTGAAAGAAGTGGTAGAAACTGGGAGGTGTTGCTAGTATAGTATGACCTTTTAAAACTCACAGAGTGCATAGCTTGTGGATATATAGAACAATGTGAAACAATAAATTCTCCAGAAAGGAAGAAGAGGAGTTAGAGATTTTATAAAAGAGAAGTCTATGATGTTCTTTAGGAAAGAAAAGAATTTTCTGAAGAATATATGCATTGATTAAATGATTTCCTTTTGCCCTCATTTATATTTATTTTCTGTTCAAATGAAACACTTAAACTACCACTCAATTTCCGGGACAGACTTCCTGTTCCTACATTCTTCAGTTTGCTTTTTAAATTTTTACTTTGTTTAGCAATATCAACATTGCCTCATTGGCTTTTAGTGAGTTTCCTGAGAAGATGTATTCTATAGAACATTAGTTCTTCTCTCCCACCAGACAGATGAGTGCATAGAAAGACATATAGTTATACTGCTGCTGTTTTAAAAGTGTTGCTTCAAATTACCTAAATTATAGTGACTATTAGATAAAGAATCACGGATAAAAACTATGTTCATCTAATTTATTAATCTTGAAATCAAGCTTCATATTTCCTTTAAGCACAAAATAGTTATGTTCACACATGCACAATAAATCATATGTGGATTACTTGATGCCTTGAATTCACCCTCATAGAATTTCATCTCCTAATGTAAAGAAAACTGACTAGGGTAATTATTGCAGGATCTTACTCTTTTCTGTTGTCAGTAACCTTCCCACCAAATTCATTGTGACAATTGTCACCCAGTTAACTGTGCATATCCACCATTGCTCCAGAGCCTAGGCCAGCAGACTTTTGCTGCATGGTCCAAAATGGTGAGGTCCTGGGTGTGATCACAAGGCAATATGCAGCAAACATTAGTGACCATCAGTGCTAACAAAGAAATTTACAAAATAACAACTTGACCGCTTGGCCAATTCTTCCACTGTGTTTTCAGCTGTTCCCAGGTGTAGGCCATGCCTTAAACTTAATTGAGTCTAGCACTCTTCCTGTTACTATTATTATATTTGTAGCTTATGATAAGCAGAGTGAATTTAACATAGGGGTTATGAACATGCATTTGAGAGTTGGGCCACTTAGTAACTGTATTAGTCCGTTTTCACACTGCTGATAAAGACATACCTGAGACTAGGTAATTTATACAGGAAAAAGGGTTTAGTGGACTTACAGTTCCACATGGCTGGGGAGGCCTCACTATCACGGCAGAAGGCAAAGAGGAGTAAGTCACGTCTTATATGGGTGGCAGCAAGCAAAGAGAGAGCTTGTGCAGGGGAACTCTTGTTTTTAAAACCATCAGATCTTGTGAGATTTATTCACTATCATGAGAACAGCACAAGAAAGACCTGCCCCCATGGTTCAATTATTTCCCACTGGGTGCCCCCCACAACACATAGGAATTCAAGATGAGATTTGGGTGGGGACACAGCCAAACCCTATCGGTAACTGCACCACCTTTAATAAGTAATTTGATCTTTCTAAGGTTTAAATTCTTCTTCTGTAAAACAAAGATTCATATATTTTCACAAATAATAAAATGACGAAAATTCCTGCCACTGTGGAGCTTACATTGTAGTGATTTGGGGAGTTGGAAGAGAGAGAACAATCAATAAATATAAAAATAAATAAGTTTATTTACCAAGTTAAGTGCTATAGGAGAAAACTAGACAAAGTAAAACGCCTTGAGAGTACCATTTTAAGGAAAGGAATTGCAATTTTGGAAATGTAGCCAAGAGAATTTTTATTGAAAAGATGGCATTTCGCTTGAGACCTAAAGGAGATAAGGGAGTCACTCATGTGGAAATCTGGAGGAAGAGACCTAGGCAGAGGGAGCAGCCTATGCAAACACCATAAGGTGGAAGCACCCCTGATGTATTCAGAAAAGGGGCTGTATAGCTGAAGTGAGCAGAAGAGAGAGTAAGAATGTCCCAAGCCTACAGGATCCTTGTGCAAGCTGCAAATAATTGGCCCTTTCACTTTGCAAGTACTGCCCCACATCCATCAAGTACTTTAGAAGGGTTGAAAAAAGTTTGACTATCAATCATTTGATGAATTTTCCTGCCCACTATTTGTTCTATACCAGTGTGAAATATACAGAGTAATACTTCTGCCTCATCTTTACCAAGTACTTACTATGTTCCAGAGATGATGCTAAACATTTTTACATTAATAATCTCAGTTAATCCTGACAACAGACCTATGAGGTACATATTATTATGCTCATTTTATTGATAAATAAGTGAAGACTTAGGTAGATTTAGGTGGTTCAGAGTATAGTTAATACTGTGGCTAGTAATTGTGCCACATAATCCTAATGTTTCAGGAATTTATAACATTTAGTTGAGGAGACACTCCTCAACTCCTGTCTCAGGTGACAGGAGTAAGTGAAATTCTAAGGCACAATAGAATGGTGCATAAGCAGGCAGGACTGCAGCCACAGAACCCTCAATTTTAATTCAGGCTAAGTCACTTACTTTCCCTTTTATGTTAGAGACGTCTGTTAGTTTTTCTACAGGAAGTATAATACCTCACAGGGTAATTTATTCACAAATAGGAAAACATGTATAAAACATCATAGCAGTCTGCCTGCAATATTGTAAGTGTTCAAAAGGGTTGTTGATATTATTATTGTTGTTATAAGCTAAGGAATGCTAGAAAAACATCAAAGGTTCAGTTATTCAAAATTACTTTTGCTGAGCATCTACTACACGTAAAGTATGTATACTGTGGGATCAATGGATGATGTAAAGGTGCAAAAGGTTCTGGCCCTTGGGGTACACTGGGAAGATATATTTTCAGACAAGACATGATAATTCTAATACAAGCTAGACCTTAAGGAATTGAATGACAGAGGTAACAAGAAAATGCTGTAAAATAGCTGAGGGGAGAAAAATCCTCTAATTTGGGAGGAGCTCAGTATTGACAAAGGCTAGAAATGGGTAGAGTATTGACAAAGGCTAGAAATGGGTAGAGAACACTTTCCCAAAAGAGATGTCATGGTGCCTGGTGAGACAGGCTGTGAACTTGACTTCTCCCATCCCTTGCATTATTAATGTGTGTCTCTGTGCTCTAGCATTCATTCCATCTTGTGGACATGCTATTGTTTCCATTTAAAAATTCTCTTAATCACAATTTCTTCTGTAGCGATAGTCTCATGTCCTGCTCTCCTTTTTGGCAAAACTCCTTAAAAGACTTGTCTAGGCTCATGCCTCCAAATCCTATTCTGCTATTATTTCCTGGAAATATATCTGTCAGGCCTTCACTTTCATCATTACTTTGCAACTTTTCTTGTTAAGATCTCCAAGGACCTCTGTCTTTTTAAACAAAGCTAAATTCTGTCATTTTATTTGACATACAAGCAGCATTTGACACAGTTGATCACTCTCTTTTCATTTGGGTTCCAGGACTCCACATTCTCCGGGTTTTCCTCCCAAATCCCTAGCTATTTCTTCTGTATCCTTTTTCTGTGCCCTCCTCTTATCCTTGAACACTTATTGTTGGAGTGCTCCGGAACTCTCTTTACAGGACTTTCCTGTATCTACACTCACGCCCTCGGTGATATTTTACTTCAAATACCAATTATACACAGACAATACTCAAATGAATTTCACAATCATATTTCCAATTAAGCACGTAACATGTTTTATATATATATATAAAATATTCTTTGAATTTAATTATCTTTATCTTCACATCAATACATAATAATCTATCATCAAATCATGTTGGTTCTATTTTCAAAAATATCCATAGTCTTTCATTCTTCCTAGATTCAATAATTCCTTTGCTTGTCTATTTAGTTTTCTATATGTCATTAATCTTCCTCATGCTGACATCTTTGCTACATGAATATATACATATATATGGTACACATACATATATATTTTATGCACACACATACATATTTATGCTCAAGGATAGCTATTCCATCAGCACAGCCCTACCTTCTCAGAATATTCTGGCCCTTTGATCTAGCATGACCTCCTGCCCTGCTATCAGCCTAGAGCTTTTCATATACCTCTGCATCCTCATTTCCTGAATCCCATGCCTTCCATTCTTGTGGCTGTTGTCTGTTTACTTTCTTTTTGCTGGAACTATATTACGCAATAGCTTCCTGATACAGGAAGTTAAAGTTTTGAATCCTTGCAAATCCAGAAAATGTTTTTATTCTTTCTTTACAGGCAACTGATAATATAACTTGGTATAGAATTCTGGATTAGAAATAATTTTACTCATAATTTGGAAGTTACCATTCTTAGCTTTTTAGTTTACTCTAACGTTGCAGAATACTTCAGTGATATTCTGTATTTTCTATGTGACTTATTTTATTGGTCTCTGGAAATTTTTGTCTTCTTTTTTATTTTTGGAATTTGAATGCTTCATGAAATTGCACCTCGATCTGGGTTTTTCCACCAGCATGTGGTGAGCCTTTTTTAACTTTTTAATATTTTAATCAATCAACACATAATATTTATACCTATTATGGGATACAGAGAGATATTTCAATACATATGTACAACGTGTGAGTATCAAATCAGTGTAATTAGCAAATCCATTACCACCAACATGTATCATTTCTTTGTGTTGGGAACATTCAAAATCCTTTCTTCTAGCTATTTGAAAACATATAATAAACTGTTGTTAACTGTAGTCACCATACAGTGCTATAAAACACTGGAATTTATTCTTCTTACCTATCTGTGATTTTGTATCTGTTAACCAACCTCTCCCTATCCCCTTCTCCCTGCTATCCTTCCAAGACTCCAGTAACAACTGTTTGACCTTCCACTTCTGTGAGATCAACTGGTTTAGCTTCCATATATGAGTCAGAACAGGTAATATTTATCTTTCTGTGCCAGGCTTATTTCACTTAACATAATGTCTTCCAGGCCAAACATAATGCCCTCTAAGCTAATCCATGTTGCTTCAAAAGACAGAGTTTTATTGCTTTTCATGGCTGAATAGTATTTCATTATATACTTATATATATGATATATGAGATATATATCATATATATATCAAATTTTCTTTATTCCTTTGCTAATGAGCACTTAGGTTGATTCTATATCTTAGCTATTGTAAATAGTGCTGCAATAAACATGGGAGTGCAGATATCTCTTCAACATACTGATTTCAAAACGTCTGGATATATGTACCCAGTAGTGGGATTGCTGAATCATATGGTAGTTCTCTTTTTAGTTTTTTTAAGTGAGCTTCATACTGTTTTCCATAATGGTATGCTAATTTACATTCCTACCAACAGTGTATAAGAATTCCCTTTTCTCTGCATCCTTGTAAGCATTTGTTATTTTTTGTCATTTTTATAACACGTATTTTAACTGGGAAAAGATAATATTGTGGCTTTTGTTTGCATTTGTCTGATGATTAGCAATGTTGAGCATTTTTTCATATACTTGTTGGGTATTTGTATGTCTTCTTTCGAGAAATGTCTGTTCAGACCATTTGCACCTGTTTTAATTGGATTATTTGGGGCCATTGAGTTGATTTTCTTATATATTCTAGGTATTAAACCTTTCTTGGATGAATACTTTGCAAGTATTTTTCCATTCTGTAGGTCATCTCTCCACTTTGTTGGTAGTTTCCTTTGCTGCAAAAGGGCATTTTAGTTTGATGTAATTCCATTTGCCTATTTTTGCTTTTGTTGCCTGTGTTTTTGAGGTCTTACACATAGAATTTTGCCCAGACCAATGCCCTGAAGCATGTCTCCTAGGTTTACTTCTAGTATTTTCATAGTTTTGGGTCTTACGTTGAAGAATTTAGTCCATTTTGAGTGGATTTTTGTATATGGTGAGAGACGGGGGTCTATTTTCATTCATTTGCACATGGATAGCCAGTTTCCCCAGCACCATTTATTGAAGAGGATGTCCTTTTCCCACTCTATGTTTTTGGTGACTTTGTTGAAAACCAGTTGGCAGTAAATAGGTGGATTTATTTCTGGGTTCTCTATTCTGTTCCATTGGTTTCTGTGTCTGTTTTATGCCAGTACCATGCTGTATAGCTTTGTAGTAAATTTTGCAGTTAAGTAGTGTGATATCCTCAGTCTTGCTCTTTTTGAACAGGTGACTTTGTCTCAAGATTGATTTGTCTGGCTTAGTGGGGTGGCTCCCACCTGTAATCCCAGCACTTTAGAAGACCGAGTTGGGCAGATCACTTGAAGTCAGGAGTTCGAGACAGCCTGACCAATACGGCAAAACCCTGTGTCTACTAAAAATTCAAAAATTAGCGGGGCATGGTGGCGGGCACCTGTAATCTCAGCTACTCAGGAGGCTGAGGCAGGAGAATTGCTTGAACCCGGGAGGTGGAGTTTTCAGTGAGCCAAGGCTGTGTCATTGCACTTCAGCCTGGGTAACAGAAAGAGACTCCACCTCAAAAAAAAAAAAAAAAAAAAAAAAATTGCTTTGTCTATTCTGGGTCTTTGTGGTCCCATGGGAATTTAAAGAATTTTTTCTTCTGAGAAGATTATCATTAGTATTTTGATAGGAATCATATTGAATCTGTAGATTTCTTTTGATAATGCAGTCATTTTTATAATATTAGTTCCTCTAATCCATGATGATGGGATGCCTTTCCATTTTCTTGTGTGTCCTCTTTAATTTCTTTTATAAGTTTTATAGTTTTCCTTGTAGAGAACTTTTACCCTTTGGTTAAATTTATTCCTCAGTATTTTTGTTTTTTAGCTATTGTAAGTGAGATTTCATTTTCACCTAGTTTGTGCTTGGTGTATAGGAATGCTACTAATTTTTGTATATTGATTTGATATCCTGCAACTTTATTCATTTAGTTTATCACTTCTAAGAGTTTTTTGGTGGAGTGTTTAGTTTTTATTACATGTAAGATCCTGTCATCTGCAAACCAGAACTAGTTGACTTCCTCCTCTCCAATTTGTATTCCTGTTATTTCTGTCTCTTGCCTAATTGCTCTGGCTAGGAATTTCTAGTTCTAGGTTGAATAAAGAGTAGTGAAAGTGGACATCATCATCGTGTTCCAGTTCCTAGAAGAAAAGTTTTCACCTTTTCTCCATTTAGTAAGATGTTGGTTGTAGGTTTGTTATATATGGCCTTTATTGTTGAGGTACATTCCTTCCATACTGATTTGCTGAGAGTTTTTATCATAAAGGGATGTTGAATTTCATCAAATGCTGTTTCTGTCTTTTGAGATTGTCATATGGTTTGTCCTTCCTTCTGTTGATGTACTTTTATTTATCCCATTTATTCAATTTGCTCATATTGAATCATTCCTCCATCCTCGGTATAAATCACACTTGATCCTGGTATGCAATATTTTTGATGTGCTGTTGGATTCGGTCTGCCAGTATTTTATCGATGATCTTTGCAACTATGGTCATCAAGAATATTGGCCTGTAGTTTTTGCTGTTGCATATTTGGTTTTGATATCAGGGTAATGCTGGCCTTATAAAATTAGTTTAGAAGAATTTCCTCTCTTTCAATTTTTTGGAATAGTTTACGAAAAATTGGTATTAGTTCTTCTATTAAAGTTTAGTAGAATTTAGCAGTGAAGCCTTTGGTCCTGGACTTTTATTTGTTGGGAGACTCTTAATTACTGATTCAATCTCATTACTTGTGAGTGTTCTGTTCAGGTTTTCCATTCCTCCTTGGTTCAATTTTGGCCAGTTGTATGTATCCACAAATCTATCCATTTCTTCTAGGTTTTTCAATTTGTTGGCATATAGTTGTTCATAACAGTCTCCAATGTTCAACTGTATTTTTGTAGTTTCAGTTGTACTGTCTCCTTTTTCATTTCTGATTTTATTTGAGTCTTTTTTCTTTTTTTCTTGGTCTAGCTAATGGTTTGTCGATATTATCTTTCAAAATATCAACTTTTTGTTTTGTTGAGCTTTTGTATTGTTTTTGGTCTCAATTTTATGTCCTTCTTCTCTGATCTTTTTTATTTCTATGTTGTGCCTTGCAGAGGACCTTTCTAGTTAAATACATTTGGGAACTTTTGAGCTTCCTGGATCTGGGTATCTATGTCTGTCCCAAGACTTAGGAAGTTTTAAGTTAGTATTTCATTAATAGGTTTTTATTACCCTTTTTGTCATTTCGTCTTTCTAAGCTCCCACAATTTGAATAGCTGTTTGCTTAATGGTGTCCCACAAGTCCTGTAGGCTTTCTTTATTCTTTCTTATTCTGTTTTCTTTTTCTTTCTGTCTGCTTGAGTTATTTCAATAGACCTGTCTTTGAGTTCATAAGTCATTTTTTTCTGCTTGATCTAGCCTGTTGTTGCAACTCTTGATTGTATTTTTATTTCATGAACTAAATTGCTCAGCTCCAAGATTTCTGTTTGGTTCCTTTTTATGATACCAATTTCTTGTTGAATTTCTGATTTAGATCATGAATTCTTTTCCTGATTTTTTTCAATGGCATATCTGTATTTTCTTCTATCTTGCTGAGTTTCCTTAACATCATTATTTTGACCTCCTTTTCTGGCATTTTGTAAATCTCTTTTACTTTGGGGTCTGTTACTAGAGGATTATTGTGTTCCTTTGGTAGTGTCATGTTTTCTTGCTTTTTCATGTTTCTTGTGTTCCTGCATTGATACCTGCACATCTGGTAAAGTAATTGCTTCTTTTAATATTATGGACTAGCTCTTATAGGGAAAGATTTACTCCTATAGGTAAGTTCTAGAGTGTTAAGCAGAGGGTGATAGTTTTGGTCCTGAGTGGGCACAGTAGTGTAGTCTCTGTGAAGTTTCTTCAACTGTAATCCATGTCAGTAATGTTTGTGAATGCTTCACTGACCTAACCTGTGGGAGTTGTGGCAGCAGTGACATGACTTTACTGGAATCATGCTTACTGAGTGAGTTATCAGGATGGAGGCATGTTTGTGCATGTGATGGGTCACCTAGCTTAGGAACTGGCTTGCTTCGGGTGAAGCCGTGGGCTGTTTCTCAGGCCAGGGGCATGAGTGTTCAGTGGATCAGCTGGTTCTGGAACTGGCTCACCAGGAGTGAGGCTGTTGGGTCGTTTCTCAGTTTAGGGGCATAGGCACATGATGGTTTGCTGGCCATTAAGCCTTTTAAAACTATGATTTCATGTCCAGAAAATGTTTATTTTATACTAATTATTTATTAACTTCCTCCTTTAATTTTTTTCCTTTTTATGTATTTCTGAAAATTCTATATTTTTATTTTGTTTTCATCTCATTATTATTATTAGCCTTCCTGAAGTATTTTCTTATCTTTCTCTTCTAATCTTTTAGTTGAGATTTTTTTCCAGCGTTTTTTTTTTTTTTGGGGGGGCGTATAGAATCTTAGTATATTGTCTAGGCTGGACTCAAACTCCTGGGCTCTAACAATACTTCTACCTAAGCCTCATGAGTAGCTAGGACTACAAGCAAATGCCACTATGCCTGGCTCTATATTTTTAATATTTAAGAATTCTTTCTTTCACCAATTTTTTATTCTTTTAGGCTTTTTTTTTGTTTCTATATTTTTTAATGAATGCAACTTTTATCTTCCGGGGATAACAGAGATATTTTATTAAATTGTTATTAGTTGATGATTTCTTCTATCTCTAATTCCCTGCATTGTTTTTTTCCTCATCTGGATCATCATTTTTCATCCTCCTCCTTTATTTTTGTTTCTGTCATTGACATTGTATATTTTACACATGTTTGATGAATTTTGCCGTCTGCTTTATTCTGTAGAGAAATGGTAAAACATTTCCAAAATGGCCTTTACTCATGTTTATGAACAGCAATACAGCTTTACTTTGCGGAGGTTAAAAGCTCAAATATTAGTTCTAGAGTTCTTATCTTTGTAGTTTTTTCTGCTAGTTTCCTCTTTATGGAAAATAACTCTGGCTCCCGGCTTTCTGTAAACTGTGTAGAAGGGGAATTGTGATGGTAAAGGGGAGAGGCAGTGTATACAGATTTTCACTTAATCCTTTCATGTCTACCTTGTGCCTCTTCCAATAACAAGTTGTTGATGTTCCAATATAATGGAGCTGGTTAACTTCAATTACTCTTGACAATAAGACTGATGTCACTGTGGAGCAGGATTAGTTTGGCTGGCTGAATGGGGTTGAAAAGGGGACCTGAAAATCTAAATACTTTCTATGTGGAATACCTCTAATTCATGATTCTCAACCTTGGCACTATGGCTATTTTGGGCTGGGTAATTTGTTGTGAGGGATGGATATGTGCATTGCAGGATGTTTAGCAGAATCCCTGGCTACATGTCAGTCTACTGCATGCCAGTAGAACTCCTCCCCTCACTGGGACAACCAGAAAATTCCTCTGGGGACAAAATCACCCTCAGTTGAGAACCATTGTTTAACTTTAGACCTGTGTGTGTCCTCTTACTTCTCTCAATGTTTCATTATCTTCAAGTCTTAAGGCTCTCAGAGATTCTATAGGAAAAATCAGTTTTCATGTTTTAGGAATCCAATTCAGCCAGCACTCAAGCTGTAACTTCTCTGATTATTCAAGAATGTTGTCAATATTTGTTTCTATTTCTTAATTTCATTTTCTGTCTTCACAATTTTTGTAAAATGTATTTCTTCCCTATTGGTTTCTCTGCTGGCCTTGTTAAAATTATGGGTTATATTTTTTAAAATTCCTATTTTTTATTGAAGTATCAAGAAAAAGAGAAAAAGGCACATGCTTGATCTGAACTTTATCAAAAATTGGTAATTGTTTTCATCTCTTACTATTAACTCTTTTTTAAATCGATCCTCTTGCTTTAGGAATCCAAATCAGCCTGCATTCATACTGCAGTTTCTCTGATTAGTAAAGAACGTTGCCAATATTTATTTATATTTCTTCATTTCATTTTTTGTCTTTGAAATTTTTGAAAAATATATTTCTCCCATATTGTTTTCTCTGCTGGTCTCATTAAAATTATGGGTTTTACTTTTTAAAATTGCTGTTATTTTAAAGTAGTGAGAAAAAGAGGAAAATACATGTGCTTAATCTAAATTTTAACAAAAATTTTATATTTTAGTAAATGTATTTAGAGGCATATTTTTCTGACAATGGGCAGTCTTAATTAACACCTGTATCCTTTTTCTTGAGCAAGAAAATAAATTTATTATAATTTTTACTTATTCTGCCCTAGTATTCCTCATGGATAAATCTTGTCTTAATTTTATTAATCTTTGAATGCATCACTTCTAATAAGTTGGATCCTTTGTCAGAAAGAAGAATGTGTACAATATACTTTTACCTTAGTTTTGTCTTCCTGGGAACTGGCTCTTGATCACAATAGGATATAAACCTACAGATCCACTTGATTATAATTTAATTTACTGTATTTGGCAGCAACGTCTTCTAGTGGTAACCTAGACTGAGAAGAATTATTCCATTTCAATTGACAGTTATAAAGCTACAGACCATAGATTTAAATTATTTGAGTAGTTACTACATTAAAACACATCTTTTTTTCCCTTCCTTTGCTCCCAACCACATGTACAGCAACCAGTATGTTTCTAAATTTTGCTCCTGTTTATAATGCTATTTCTTAAGCTTCTAAACATCACAGTGTGCGTTGCACCTCTGCTAATCTCCATCCAAATTCTGCTATGTTTTGGAGTTTGTCTGTAAGAAAGTGTAGTGCTGATGAGGGGATTGAAGGTTCAGGATTCCAATTTTGGCTGCTTAACAGGAACAGTTGAAGGATGGCATGAGGTTTTTGATCCATGGTTTTCCGTTTCCCTGGTATAGTAAGCATAGGTATCACTGCCAAACTTCTTTGGAGCGCTATGTTATTTGGGTTTAGAGCTTGGAGCTATGTTAAACAGCTGAATAAATGTTTCCCAATGCAACTCCATCTATGATGCAGCCCCTGAAAATTCTCTCTGAATATTGTCAACTAGTTTTCTCTTAAATTGAGTTTATAGTTGTTTTGTCAGGTCCAAATGTCTTTTTGAGACTTTACTTCTGACTGAACAGTGTGATAGAATTTATCCTCCCTCTTAAAATGATAAAAATATGGACAAAATGTATTAAATAATTGTTTGCTAGATGTTGGACATCAGGAAATGAAGACAATGTTTGCTGAGAAATAGGAAATAAATTATGTGAATCTTACAATTGACCCAGATTACTGCTTACAGAGTATTTGTAGTCCATGACTTAGGGAGAGAAAACCCAGATGGAGCTCAGAGGGTTCTCCAAATTGAAGAGATACAGCCAAGTGTTTCAGGAATTCAAAGTAGTTAGAGTTTGCAGAGAGCAGACAGAGGAACACAGAGATAATTCCACAGATCTACAGAGCATCTTCCTTAAGAATTCACTTTACTATTGTTCACTGCATGTATGAGGCTGCAGAAAGCAAAACTTTCAATTATTAAAAGTAACAATAATTAACACTCATGTAATGCTGGGATATGTGCCTACTTCCACTAGCTGAACTGGCGAGAAAATTTATGATTCATGGGACATTTGCCTACTTCCACTAACTGAACTGGCGAGAAAATTTATGATTCATGGGACATTTGATAAGAGTACACAAAAGGGTCTAGCCTCAATAGTGGAGAATAGCCCTAGGCTGATAACTACTTCAATACCACCTAATAAATCTTAAGAGCAAGACTCAAAAGGAACTGTTTCCAAGTAATTTAACTGCATCCAAGAACAAAACACAAATATATTTGTAAGAACACTAAAATATGTAATACCCAACAAGAAAAAATTCACAGTCTCTGGCACCAAATCAAAGATTATCAGGCATGAAAAGAAGCAGGAAAGTACAACTCATAATGAGGATGTAAATGCATCAATCAAAACTGATCCAGAATTGTGAGAGATGTTAGAATTATCAGGCCAGTATATTGAAACAGATATTATAACTTTACATAGTTTAAAAGTTACATAAAAATATGGAAGGTACTAAATAACCCCACAGATCAAAATTCCAGAGAAAAACCTTCAGTGTATGGAATGAAAATACACTGGATATAATTGATTATACATTAAACATAAAACATTTATGTTATATATAAAAAATTAGTGAACTTGAAGTCATAGCAATATAACCTATCCAAAATGAAACAGAGTTGAAAGAGCACGTGTAAAAATGAAAACAGCATTTGTTAGCTGTATGACAATGTTTAGGGGTTTGGTATACATGTAATTGGAGTCCCTAAAGGAATGGTGGGGTGGAGGTGGGAACATAAAAAATATTCAAAGAATTTATGGCTGAAAAATTCCAAGTACAGTACACTGAAAACCATAAAGCCACAAACCCATGAATCTCAAGAAAACTAAAAAATAAATAACATGAAGGAAATCACAAAAGGCATATTATAATTTAATTGCTCAAAGCTAGTGATCAATTTTTAATGATAAAATAAAATACTAAAGCAGCCAGAGGAAAAAGACATGTTAAATACATAGGCAAAACAGTAAGAATGACAACAGATTTCCTATCCAAAATAATGCAAAGAAGAGGACAGTGGGGCAACATTCTTATAACCATGAAAGAAAATAAATAGTGCACTTATGATGCTATATCTAGTGAAGATATCTAAGATGAAGGTGAAATAAAAACTATTTGCAATACATATAATGAAAGAGTTCATTACACACAAACCTATACTATAAGACACATTAAAAAGAAGTCCTTCAGTAGGAAATAAAATGGTGTCACATGGAAATATGGATCTGCACAAAGAAACAAAGAGCACACAAAATGGCAACTGCATTGGTAAATACGGAGGGTATTTTTCTAGTGATTTAATTTTCTTTAAATATAGTTGACAGTTTAAAAAATAATGATATAGTAAAGGTTTTATAACATGTATAAGTAAAATGTTTGCCAGTAATAACACAATAATCAGGAGGGGGAAAAGGAAGTACCTTTGACCCTTGAACGACATGGGAGTTAGGGGCACTGATTCCCTGCACAGTCAAAAATTCATGTTTAACTTTGAATCTCCAAAAACTTAACTACCAATGGCCTACCGTTGACCAAAAATTTTACTGATAACATGAACAGTCAATTAACATTTATTTTGTATATATTATTTACTTCATTCTTACAATAAAGTAATCTAGAGAAAAGAGAATCTTTAAGAAAATCATAAGAAAGAGAAAATGTATTTACTATTTGTTAAGTGAAAGTGGATCATAAAGATCTTTGTCCTCTTCATCTTCACTTTCAGTAAGATGAGGAGGAGGAATAAGAGGAAGAGGAGAGATTGGTCTTGTGGCCTCATGGCTGGCAGAGGTGGAAGAAGATACTTTTATAAGTAGACTCATGCAGTGATAACCCATGTCGTTCAAGGGACAATTGTATACTATTGTAAGATCCTTATACTCTATTTGAAGTAGTCTGTCACTTAAAGCTAGGCTGTGATAAAGATGTAGGATAAAAACCACTAAAATCATAAAACAAAGAGTTATAGCTAATAAACCAACATGCAGATAATTTGAATCATAAAGAAATATAAAATAACACAAAACAGGCAAAAAAAAAAAAAGGAAAAAAGAAATCCCAAACAGATGGGACAAATAGAAAATATCAAGATAATAGATTTAAACCTAATCATATCAATAATAATGCTAAATTTACATATTCTAAATACTCCACTTAAAAACAGACATTGGAAGATTGGTTAAGAAAGGAAAAAGTACAACTTAACTATATGCTGCTTACAGAAAATATATTTAAGTATAAGACACAAATAGGTTAAAAGTAATGTTGGAAAAGACAAATCCTGTGAGCACTAATCATAAGAAATCTAGGGTGACTTTATTAATATGAGAAAACATGAATTTTTAGAAATTTTGTACAAGATAAAATATTGCCCAGGATGAAGAAAGTAATTTCATTTTGCAAAAGGAGTCATTTTATCAATAGGACAAAACAATTCTTAATATTTCTGTACCAACAACAGAGCTTCAAAATGCACAGAGCAAAAACTAATGTAACTGAAGGAGAAAGTAAAATCCACATTTGTGGGCAAAAATTTCAATACCCTTCTCTCAATAATTAATAGAACAAACTGACAGGAAATCAGTAAATCTATAGATTAGAACAACACTGTCAACCAACTTGACCTAATGGCCAGTTATGGAGCATTCAACCCAACAGAGCAGCAAACTACACCTACTTTTCAGGCCTACACAAAACATCTACCAAAATAGATCAAATTCTGAACCATAACAGAAGCCTCAATAGATTTAAAATAATTCAAATCATATTAAGTATATTATCTGGCTGCAGTTAAATTAAATTAGAAATCAATAATAAAATAACCTGGAATTGCTCTAAATATTTGGAAACTAACTAACACAATTCTAAATAATCCAAGATTAAAAGAGGAAACCCAAAGAGGAATTAAGAAGTATTTTGAACTGAATGAAATGAAAACACAGCATAACAAAATTGTGAGATACCCAATACGGCAGGACTTAGTAGTATATTAATAGCACTAAATGCCTATGTTAGGAAAGGATGAAGATTTCAAAGAAATATCGTCTACTTTACAAAACTAGCAAAAGAAAAGAAGACCCAAGCCAGGCTAATGAAAGCTATTTCTGAGTTTCTAACTGCATCTCATAGGGATGATCATTTCTTTTCTCTGCTCTTGTGGCTGAAAGCATGTTAAGGCCAAAACTGTGATTCAGGCAAGACCCAAATTTATAAGACCAAGATTGCATTTTAAGCCATAAAGAGCAGGAGAATCTCCATGGCTTGAACTGTGAATAGATATTTGTTATCAGAGATAGTAATTGTACTGCTTTATCTGTATTTCCTTCCATGTTAGTAAAAGAAAGCTCAAACGTAGTTGATCACATGATCATAGAGAATAAACTACATTTCTCAGCCTCCTTGGCAGCTAGGTGTAGAAATGTGGTTTAAGTTCTGGTCAATGATATTGTATCTATTAACTTTTGCTGCTTAAGTTAATGGCTAAAAACAATAAAAATTGCTTATTTATTTAGGATTCTATGGTTTGTCTCAGTGCTGTTGTGCGCTGGCTTGTCCAACCTCCTCTGGGCTCTCTCATTTGTCTGTGATTAGCTAGCTGGTCAAGTAGCAGTTAGATAGGAAGACCTCACTCACATATGTGGTGGTTGACAAGCTGGCTGTTCACTGGGGCAGTAGGAGCAATTATTACCTGGGGCACCTCAGTTCTCTGCCATACAACCTCTAATATTCCAGCAGATTAGCATGAGCTTGTTCACAAGGTGATCTCAGAGTTCCAAGCCCAGCAAGAGAGAGTGAACTCCAAATTTGCAGGAATTTTTAAATGTCTGTTTGAATCATATTTGCAAGCATTATATGTTCTAGTATTTGGCCGAAGAAAACCAACAGGTCAATCTAGAGTTACTGTGGAAGGATTGTACCAAAGAGTGTCTTAGTGTATTTTTAAAGGAAAGAGGAATGCCTTTCTCTCTTTCTACTTGTTGGACAGAAATTGGTTTTAGAGTATGAGTAGATTTGTATTTTCTCACATTAAAAAGGGAGAATCTACAGCTATGGAATCTACAGAGGTAAACTTGGTATTTTCAGTTGAATTTTGGGAAACTGACTAAAGTTAACATTTTTAAAAATAATAATGCCTTATTTTATTTTTAAACTACATTTTAAGATATAGTTAATACACAGAAATTATAATCTATATGTGTTACAGAGAGTTAGATTAATGAAATGGGAGTAAACTTGTTATTGTATTAATTCGTGGCAGAGTTGTTCATATAGAAAAAATTGTTTTTATTGACAAAAATATCTGGATATGACTTAGGTTTTGGCAAGAATCAAGGCAATGTTATACACTTTTGAGATGTCTGTGAAAAAGTGACCGTGTAGAGTCAGGTGTATAGAAAAAAATGGATATGCTTTATGGCAGAGCAAGGAGGAAGAAGAGAGAAGCCACAGAGATGGTAGATCATTGGAGTGCAAGATGGTAGGTAATTGGAGTGCCAATGAACATCTCTAGCTATAGGGAAACTAAAGGGATATTATGAATTGCAAAGTAATGATTTAATTCCTCTTTTACCCCAAATCTTTAATAAAGTTTAACTACTACATTTTGTTTGTTTGTTTGTTTTGAACAAGAGTTCTTGAAATTGAGGCATTAGCTGAGTTTCACCTCTGGGTGACATAGGGCAGTGCTGGCAGAAGCCAGAAAGACTTCAAAATGGAAGAAGCAGAAGTGTAGGGTCAGGGTGACTACGAGATGATCAATACGCGTAGAATTCTTATAAACTTAAGGAGGACTTCTGTCGTTCAGGGATGGAATTAGGGTCATAGGCAGCCTTATCTAGATTTCAAAAGGCAAGGACGCTCCAGATGATACATGCATTACATGTAAATAAGAATACAACAAGGCCAGGCGCGGTGGCTCAGGCCTGTAATCCCAGCAATTTGGGAGGCCAAGGTGGGCAGATCATCTGAGGTTGGGAGTTCGGGACCAGCCTGACCAACATGGTGAAACCACGTCTCTACTAAAAAAAAAAATTAGCCGTGCCTTGTGGCCCAGCTACTGGGGAGGCTGAAACAAGAGAGTCATTTGAACCTGGGAGGCGGAGGTTGCAGTGAGCCAAGATCGCACCATTGTACTCCAAATTTGCAGGCAGTTTTAAATGTCTGTTTGAATCATTTTTCAAGAGTTAAACTCTATCTCAAAAAAAAAAAAAAAAAAAAGAAAAAAATAACAAAACATAGAAAAGGTTTTGCACTTTTATTTCTCTTAAACTTTTGCACTCTTCCTTGCTCTTTGAAAAAGTATTGTTTACATGTGGGTAATGTTTAAGATTATTCTTTGATGGAAACATCACATATGTCCAATGGCTTAAGGTGTTTACTATCTCTTTGGAGAACAGGACTGATCCTGTAAAGTACCAGCAAAGACTCAGGCCTGAGTTATGGGTTGATGTACTTGAAGTGTTACAAGTATGTACTCACAGGACTATTGGATTTTCATGGTATGCCTATATGTTACACATATCCACCAATAAATGCCTTTACTTTTGTAGGCTGAATCAAATCTCTGTCTTGAGTAATGATTTTGTATCCTTTGGACTGGATGTGAATAAGACTGAGAAACAGCCGGCACAAGAAGGCAATTCATCGTTCTCACTCATCTTTCTAAACCTATATGCATCTTTGATATTGAGGTTCATTATTATCTACAACTACATTTGGTCTGCATATAACCATTTATTTTTCAGTCTTAGATATTTTCATATCAATTGTCTTAATTTATCCTTAAATAAAGCTTCCAGTGAGTCTCTGTTTCTTGGATGAGGACAATTGAGGCAGTGATAGTTCTTTGAAAATTATTTAATTTCTAAGTCCTTCCCTGTATCTTGTAACTGAATCCCAACCTAGATATTTTTAAATATCCTTGAAATTAAATAGAAATCAAATAATATCTTTCCACATGTAGGTTACTTCCCTCTATGGTAACTCTGCCTCCAAATGTGAAGAGCTGGATTCAATCCAAGTGAAAGAAAATCAGGGGGGACAATGTCAGGGACTATAAAAGAGATTTGAAGTCTGTACCCACATTGCTGTGTTAGAGTCCTAAGTTATTAAATTTCTCATATTTATTTGACATTTTATATACATATGTCTGCTTATGAAAAGTTTAGTTCTTATCTTTCTTTAATCAACATAGTATTATCTATGCATATAGTAGATGAACGCTTTATTTTATGTGTTTTCATTCTTCTCAAACCAGACGCCTAAAGAATAAAATGACACAGTGTTTTAGCTGTTATTTTGCTTGAAAATGCTTTAAAACAAGAAACATTTTTGGAAATTCTTATCGCAATATAAATCAGCTAAATATATTTAGTGTGGTCAAATGAATCATAAACAGGCTGAAATAGTCCTAAAAGGGGAGTTGGGTAAGAAAAAATGTATTAGGGTCAGTATCAATAGGCATAAATAATTCTGTTAACAAATAACATTAAACATGGTTACACTTTTTATGGGATGATATCATTATAGAAAGATTCTCCCTTAATTTAAATACCTAGCATGTACAAAACAAGTTTAAATCAATGAGACAGTAAACAAGAGGAATAAAATAGGTGGGCTGGGTGCGGTGATTCACGCCTTTAATCCCAGCACTTCGGGAGGCTGAGGCAGGCGGATCACGAGGTGAAGAGATGGAGACCATCCTGGCCAATATGGTGAAACCTCACCTCTGCTAAAATTACAAAAATTAGCTGAGCGTGGTGGCGGGCGCCTGTAGTCCCAGCTACTTGAAAGGCTGAGGCAAGAGAATGGCGTGAACCCGGGAGGCGGAGCTTGCAGTGAGCGGAGATCGCGCCATTGCACTCCAGCCTGGGCAACAGAGCGAGACTCCATCACACACACAAAAAAAAAAAAAAGAGAGAGAGAGAGAGAGAGAGAAATGGTGTCCTAAAGACTAAATTAACTGCTGACTGTTTTCTATTTTCAGTCTCTACATATTTATATTTTTATTTCTTTATATAGTATTGAATGGTTAATTCCCCATTTCCCTTTTATTCTTATACGACTAACTTCTATGGGTTTTATTTTCATTCAGTTCTATATATTCCCCCTGCTGAAGCCTCCCATGTTGTGTGTCAAGAGGAAAAATATCTTATTACCTTCTTGTCTGTTGAACATTTAGTTTTCTTCTCCCTCCCTCCCTGTCTTGTACCTAATGAGCAAATTACCTAAAAATAGATACGTTCATCATTCTACAAAATGTTGTATCTTCTCTAGATTGGAGGCCAGTGTAATTGTAAGAGACATGTGTCTGGCAGACAGTGCAATCAGTGCCAGAATGGATTCTACAATCTACAAGAGTTGGATCCTGATGGCTGCAGTCCCTGTAACTGCAATACCTCTGGGACAGTGGATGGAGATATTACCTGTCACCAAAATTCAGGCCAGTGCAAGTGCAAAGCAAACGTTATTGGTACGTGTAATGCAAAAGTTTACAGTCACATCTCTATTACCATCTGGAATAAAATTCTCTATTTGATTTCTTAACTGAAGAGTAAAGCAAATTTCTTTGCTCAAGACAGGCTGGAAAAAAAAAAACAATTTGGATGAAATTAACTGTTTAAAATGATTAAATTAATAATTCTATCAAACTGCAGCTTGAAGCTTAGTTTAATCAACCCTTTAGAAGTTTCTTTATTCTGTAGATGCATTAATTCACATGGTCCCATACTAATAAGTCATAGAAAAATATAATTTGCTTACTGCATAGAAGTTTCTTTTAGAAAATTAGCACTTTTTCAAAATGTTTTACACTTAATGAGTTCTAAGCAAATCATTTCCATGCTAGTTTTCTTAATAGACCAAAATAAATGGATTTTTTCAAAATATTCTGTGCTACAGGGTCCTTTGTGATAAATCTTTCCACTTTTTTCTGTTATATTTCTTTGAACTGTTCCTATGAAATGCAAAATAAGTCAACATAATTCTACAGATCATGTATATTGCTAGGGTTACTTATAAAGGGCTACATAATTTTAATTTTGTAATTCAGCACCAAGTTGATTATAATAAACAGCTACCTTCGGTGTTATTTATCATTTTTTTATACAAGACGTGCTTTTTTGTTTGTTACTCCCACAGGTATTTTTCAGAAATTAGATTTGATTATAGCAATTTATTACATCCAACATTTTTGAGGGGAACCACCGCCACATAAGGACAAAATTTATCAAGTGCCCAAAATGCACTAGGTACATAATGCACTTTGAAATTTTGATATATGAGAATATTATGAGAGGAAAGTTTCCTGATGAAGTGAGCCCTGTATTGTAACTGAATATGTCTTGGTTCATATAGGAAGTTTAAAAAAGACCTTTGCCTTTCTATTGTCATTCAAGACACCAAGTCATCCATGGTTTTTCTAACACTGACCTGAACCTTACAATAATAAAAATATGCCTGGCAGTGATTACACATGCTCCCCTCTCTCTCTCTCTCTCACACACACACACACACGAATGCTTACATGTACACATGCGTATGTACATATCATTCTGAATACTATTTTCATTTCTGTGATATACCTCTAAATCTAATTCTTTATCTTTTATTCATGTAAGTATACATCATGCTACACAATTCAGCTAGACAAGCGTTTCAATTTAATAAAGAGAATGTAGGTGTGTTTAATGGCATTACACGAGATTTCTCCGGTTTAAAGAAACATTATATGAAAATCTGTAACATAATTTGCCTTTATGCATCTCAAGCATACAAAAACTAATTTTTTAGAATAACGTGTAAAGAGAAGTACATATTTGTATGTGCTATCCATGATGCTGAAGGAATTCTAATACCCTAAATTCAATTTGTATGGCATCCTTTGTTCTTTAATGTGAGATATATTTTAAACTCAACATGTGAAAACAAAAGTTAAAGCAAGACCTTTAAAGACAGCGAAATAATTACTTCTTTGTATCAATGGAATCTTTCTTGTGATGGTTAGATTCCAGAGCTTGAGGAAGGGAAAAATCAAAATTAATTTAGAATGTGTAATGCCATCCCTACTATTTGCCTGTTTTGTTGGTTGATACAGATGGTTTTCTACAGGAAACATAAATATATATTTTATGAAGAATAAATTACTTCAGTATTATAAATAATTATTATTTCTAGTGTTATTTCTGCAAATGTAGTACTTTTTATAAAAACAAAACTTGATATGCATATATATTTATTTTCCTAATGGGATCAGCAAGTAACTTTATTCAATTTCACCTTGTTAATATGAAAAAAAAAGAAGCCCAGAAAATACAAGTGTATGTTGTATATGCTTCAGAAAGCAAACTGTTAGAGTTAACAAAACTGTTAAATCTTACTAATGATTCTATCACCAGTAAAATACATTAGCACCAATAATTTTATTAAAGTAGGTCATTCATCTAGAATAAAAAGGGAGAAGAATGTGAATTAAATGCCAAGTGTGCTAACTCGCCTGTACTTGTTAACACCAAATGTGATGCCCTGTAGGCCTTCCTGAGTATCGTTAGGAATAGATTACCTGTCAGGAATATGTATGGCATATTCAAATAAGCACTGCGCATATTTTTAAAACTGATATGATATGAATCCATGTAGACCATTTTTAATAGTTGAAAATGAGTCATAATTCTTGTTAACAATACAGTTATTTTTAAAATTTGCAGCAATAGTGGTCCTTTTTTATTTTCCTTATTGAAATTAAATGATATGCCTTAGGTGAGTCATTCATCACTGTTAAAGAACTTGCCTTCCATTGGAGTTCTTGAATTTTTATCCACATATATACATATATATTGTGTATTTCCTTCCAGTTTAGGAAATGCTTTTCTACATATGAGTTCCTGAGTGTGTTTTTGACTCTTATTTTGAGACTAATTTTTAAATTGCCATTATAGCTTGAAATAAATGTTTCAGTTTATTCAACCCATGCAGTTAGTTATTTAAATTCACGGATATTTAGAGACTATCTAAAGGAAGTATTTTGCATCTAAACATTTACTATTCTAATTTTTTTATTTCTTTGCCTTGTAATACCTTTTTTTTTTTTTTAGAATAACCTTACTTGTCAGAGATTTAAGTTTAGGTGATAAAACATTTTTCTTCATTCGTAAAATGTATATGTGTACTCCTTTAAATAGAAGTAATATAAAAAACAGAACTTACTTAGTGTTTAAAGAGGTATGTTCTGAGTCACACAAGATGACAAGCAATGTGATTGCTTTATGAGCCAAGGAGAGCATGATTTATATTAATTGAAAATGATAAAATAGAGGAGCATACAAAAGGATTAAACCAAAAATTGCCCTGGATAAGTTTTATTTATATTAATTACTTAAATGTGTGGATTCAGAAATAAGTGTATATGCTGTTTTCACAAAAATAGTTATCAGCTTACATTTTTTCTTTTTTCCCAGCTTCACGAAGGTATAATTAAATAAAAATTGTATATATTTATGGCAGACAACATGATGTTTTGATATATGTACACATTATAAAATGATTAATTCCAGCTAATTAACATATCCATCACCTCATGTACTTATCATGTTTTTGGGGTGAGAACATTTAAGATCTAATCTCTTAGCAATTTTCAAGTATACAATACATTATTATTAAGTATAGTCACCATACTGTACAATAGAGCTCCAGAACTTATTCATTCTGTCTAGCTGAAACTTTGTACTCAGCTTAACCTTTGATTAAACATCTTTAGAGATTTCTTATCTTTAGGAAAACAACTAATTTGTTATATGTACTTCTACTATAATTTTAAGTGAGCACATTTGTTAAAATAGTTTTTAACATTTGTTAAAGAGAAAAAGAGCTCCAGCATATGTAACAGAAACAACATTTGCATTAAGCATTTTTATTTGCATTAAGTAATAATTAAAAATTTATGAAGTTCATTGCAAACAGTTGTATATTAAAGCTAAATTAAATATTGCCATTGAATTTTGAGAGTATGATTAGCCCCCCATGGCATTGCTTGTGAGAAAACTCTCAATAATTTGTGTTCGTATCGTCTGCAGTAGCATTGTTTGTGTCTCATCTATCTTGAATGAAATCATTTTCCCATCCTCACCTTTTAAATATATTTTATCTTTAGGGCTTAGGTGTGATCATTGCAATTTTGGATTTAAATTTCTCCAAAGCTCTAATGATGATGGATGTGAGCCCTGCCAGTGTAACCTCCATGGCTCAGTGAACGAATTCTGCAATCCTCTCTCTGGGCAGTGTGAGTGCAAAAAAGAAGCCAAAGGACTTCAGTGTGACACCTGCAGAGAAAACTTTTATGGGTTAGATGTCACCAATTGTAAGTCCTGTGACTGTGACACAGCTGGATCCCTCCCTGGGACTGTCTGTAATGCTAAGACAGGACAGTGCATCTGTAAGCCCAATGTTGAAGGGAGACAGTGCAATAAATGTTTGGAGGGAAACTTCTACCTACGGCAAAATAATTCTTTCCTCTGTCTGCCTTGCAACTGTGATAAGACTGGGACAATAAATGGCTCTCTGCTGTGTGACAAATCAACAGGACAATGTCCTTGCAAATTAGGGGTAACAGGTCTTCGCTGTAATCAGTGTGAGCCTCACAGATACAATTTGACCACTGACAATTTTCAACACTGCCAGATGTGTGAGTGTGACTCCTTGGGGACATTACCTGGGACCATTTGTGACCCAATCAGTGGCCAGTGCCTATGTGTGCCTAATCGTCAAGGAAGAAGGTGTAATCAGTGTCAACCAGGTAAGAAAGAAATGTGTTACATTTTCAGTGCACAATGACATTCCTTTTGTTAACTTAGGTATCTTCTCCCTGTTTCTGGTTTGTGGCTTCTACAAATTTTATTTCCAAAATCATTATTGTATTTATATCATTATCCAACACAGATATAACTATTTAACTTATTCAAAATTATCTGCATATTTATGTTACTATTTTGGGAGGATACTTTAGATAAAACTCAGCCAATCAGATTTATTTCATAATTGAGACTCAGTTTCTACACTTGAAGTAAATCTCCTTTTAACAGTTTTTTTAAAAATCAGATTAACGAGAGTCAATTTTATTTTCCAGAGAAAGGAAAATTTGAGTTGAATATCCATACAATGCCAAATATTCAAATGGTGAACTAAATCTCTGAATAAAGCTGGCTAAATGTTTTTACTGAAGAGGCTATATGTTCTAGTTTTATATAGAAATACTTAGAATTGTTTCTACATGCCATCAAATTAATAAAATAGGCTACTGTTTAACCTCATTACATACAAACTTATCTTTCCATCTCTCCCAATTGGGAGAGGGATAGACCCCATCTATGGCTCTCCTTGCATTTAAGATTTTAACTAAAATACTATACCTTCTTTACAATAAATTCATTATGATATCATGATAAATATAAGTACTTATCAGTTGTTTAACAGCTGTGCTAATTGTTGTCCTGTCAGCCAATATTAGCTCTGAGTTATATGGGCCTATGAAAATGAGCGTGATACCAACTCAAAAGTGTGATTTGCTTGCCAGAGAAGGAGTAGAACAAAAGTTCTGTTTACATAGCAAAGAACCCAGCCTAGGATAATTGGGCCATGCTTTTCCTTTGGCATTGGTCAGTGTGTAAGATCAAAGAGACAAGAAGGAATTGATGAAGAGTTCATTCTTTTTGAGATGTAAGTATTAGAAAACAACTTGAACTGGTTTAAACATAAATGGAGACTATATTATAACTAGATATTCCATAAAAACCTAAGGAGAAGGACCACTGCAGTCAGGACTCAGAAATTAGAATGCTTCCACTGATACATATTCATTCGTCTCTCCCTCTCTCTCTCTCTCTCGCGGAAAGGGACTTTACCTTTCTCTTTCTCTACATGGGTATATGGCCACCCTATGTCCCCTGAAATTGTTTATAATTCTACCACCAGCCACAACAGAGAGATTTATTAGCTACCTCTTAGTTATAATTTCTAGAGGAAAATTCGAATTGACTCAGTTTTGTTTGGTTGGTTACCTCTGAGCCAATTCACTGTGGCCAGGAGTCTCACGTACTTATAAAATGAGTATAGCTTTTAGGGACCATTTCATCAGGTAGGAGCACGGTGGTAAATATCCCAGAAGACAGGAAGATTATGGAGACCTGGGCAGACAGCCTAAATGACAGATACAGCACATTCACTCTTTTTACCTTCAGGTTAATCCTTCCAAATTTGCAATCAATTAACTTTTTGATATCCTCAGATGATGTTTTTTTCTCTTTTAGTGTTTATCAATATCTCTAATTTTGGCAACAAAGTACTCTGTCACCTACACAGTCAAATAACCATGACTTTATACATCCTTCTTTCTAAGTAAACCAAAACAAGCTAATAGATCAAATGTTATATCCTTTTGAGTAATTATCAATTGTTAAAATTTACTGTTCCAGTCTAACTTTAATTGTATGTATAATACAAGTCACATGTTTTAAACAATTTTGCTGATTTTGGAAAAACTCTGAAATCATAGTTACAAACATTTGTTCCCTTTGGTCCTTCCAATGAAAGACCCAGCCCATCATCTCAATACTTTGTACACCTACCAGATATCTAAATGATGAACTAAAATTGTTAGAAAACCTATGTTTTTCTGGTTGTTTTGTATATCATTGCAGAAATAGCCATGGATAATTTAATCTACACCATGCATAAGACTGTCTCATTTGTGCCCTTCCTAGGATGAAGAAACACTGACTTCATTGCTCTTTCCTTTATCTTTGTGGCTCTCATTGTGGTGATCTCTTTGTTCCCAACTCTAAGCCCTTTTCTCCCACCCAAATCTATGGCTCTTTCCTGTCTACCCTGTATAGTATTGGCAGAATAATTCCCCTAAAGCACTTAATTAGTTATGTCATTCTCCTGTAGGGTTACCTAAAATGGGTTTTATTTTGCTTATCATTTGAGTCCAATCTGGGCAAACCTTTATGAGTTTTTATCTTCTGGTCGCAGTCTAGACACCTAGCTTTGCTTCCTGATATTCTCTTTCTCCCATCTTCTTCAGTCACTGCAGCCACTTCACTGGAGCTACGCATGGCACATGCAGAACCTATTTCAATCTGCCTGATGCTTTGGTTCATTCTCCTTTCCCGACATGGAATGCAGTATAATCCTCCTTTTTAATGTTAGTTGGCATCCTCTGACTAGTTTTACTATTCAACATACTGCCCAAAATTCTCCA
Source organism: Pongo abelii (assembly GCF_028885655.2). Classification (NCBI taxonomy): domain Eukaryota; kingdom Metazoa; phylum Chordata; class Mammalia; order Primates; family Hominidae; genus Pongo; species Pongo abelii. Next base: position 33,201,604 of record NC_071985.2, read on the forward strand.
TCACTCAGTGAACAACAAAGTTGACATGAAGCATCAGTGTTTTAAGAGGTGGTTTAACTCAAACCTAGAGAAAACTTGAAAATAATGTGTTTTTGAAAATGTGCTCAAGCTTCTATTGTCGTCATGTTCAATTTGTTATATGACCTTGAAGAGAGGTTTATGTTCAAGAAATAATAATACAGATCTCATTGTAATTACCCCATAATTACACTTCTTTTTTTCTGAAGACCATATGGACCTATAAATGAAGTGAACGAGTTAAGAGTAGGGGTGGGGGGAGGGGGGAGGGATAGCATTGGGAGATATACCTAATGCGAGATGACGAGTTGGTGGGTGCAGCGCACCAGCATGGCACATGTATACATATGTAACTTACCTGCACATTGCGCACATGTACCATAAAACCTAAAGTATAATAATAATAATAATAATAAAAGAAAAAAAAAAAAAAAAAAAAAAAAGAAAAGAAAAAAAAAAAAAAAAAAAAAAAAAAAAAAAAAAGAGTAGGGAGCATTAAACATGGTGAAAATATTTTTATTTACTGAAAAAATTCAACAGTGTATTGTAAAATATTTAGTAGAAAATGTACCAGACTGAGAAAACATATTTGGAGCTCCATTTCTTCAGCTTACTGACTCTCTAAAGGCATTCCCCTGTCCTTCTCAACAGGGAACTTCCATATTTTCTTCCAACTGTCCATTTCTAGCCAGGGGTAAGCAGATTTATCTTTAAGCTGCTACCTGAGTGGAGCCTGTATCAGTTCTACTCATATCCTATTGATCAGAACTGCTTTGTATATCCATACCTCACTGCAAAAGAGGCTGGCAAATAGATGCTGTATCTGAATATCAAGGTATCTATTTAAAACTTGGGGCCTCTGTTATTATAAGGAATAAGATAGAAATTGATCCTTGAAGACAGCCTTGGCTATACTAGGAATGTCCTACACTTAAAAAATTAGCTGGCAGAACATTAGTCAACTTCCAGATAGATGCTTTTAATGACCATGAGTTTTGTACTTTTTTTGATAGATCCCATTATTATCATTTTTTAAAAAAATCAGCCAAAGTTAATGAAGGCCTCTTGAGTCCTGAGGAAATATATGCACAAAATCTCTTCTTGGGATCTTCGACTGTTTCTTACATGCTTTGCCTTATAGACCCACTGCTGTTCTAGTCACTCTTCCTTCCAAGGATATGCTACAGTTTATCAGTGGCCCTGCTGAGTTATTGACCCAGGATATTGACCTGGTTATGAAAAGCTAGAATGATCAAGCTATAGATTTGGATTATTATATTTTGTTGAATAGTGCAGTTATTTTCATATAGATAAACATTTCTCTTACTGAGAAATCATTTTCTTCTGGGTACTGTTGAGTTCTTAATTTAATCAGAGAACATTTTATGTGTAGTAGCAAACTACTTTCAGTGAGCTTAAATTTTGATGGGGAAACTGACGGAATAATTTACAAATAAATATATGATATAAATTTAAATAGTGATGATTTTTGGATCCGTGGCTCTACTCAATTATGTTTCTTTGTTGCTAAGAGTTTAAGATATTATCGAGGTTACCACATAGACTATTTATTTGGCACTTTTATATCAGTGTTTAGTTTCCAGAAAGGTAAACTGGGTAGCCATGTTTATATTGTACAAGTGAAGTCACATTGATATTTTATTGCAAGGGAAACAGTAAGTGGTTTAAAAGGAGGAATGGTGAAGTGAAAGAAATTATCAACCTGTTTCTTTTTATATTATTATCTAAAATTAGTCATTTTTCTGTTTTTCTCTTTTGCATTTTTTTGCATTTAAGATCATAAGTGACTGTTTTAAAAAAGCAGCCCAATGAGATGACCTTGTTAAAACTGATTATTTCTCAGTATCTTCAATTAAATAAACCCCTTACTGTGTGACCACAATGTACAAGGAATTATAAATATATATGTGTGTGTATATATATATATATATATATATTTTTTTTTTCTTTTGATATGGAATCTCGCTCTGTCACCCAGGCTAGAGTGCTAGAGTGCAGTGGCGCGATCTCAGCTCACTGCTAGCTCTGCCTCCCGGGTTCATGTCATTCTCCTGCCTCAGCCTCCTGAGCAGCTGGGACTACAGGCGCCCACCACGTCTGGCTAATTTTTTGTATTTTTTTTTTTTTTTTAAAGCAGAGACAGGGTTTCACCATGTTAGCCAGGATGGTCTCGATCTCCTGACCTCATGATCCGCCTGCCTAGGCCTCTCAAAGTGAGGAATTATATTATTACTGTAGTTATGCAAGTTGAATAAGGTAATCCTTGCCCTCAAGATATTGAAACTTTAACAAGGGAAATAAGACATTTGCACAAGTAAATAAAATATGATAATACTTTAAATGTGATCATTGTTTTTCAGTATTAGTGTTGATGCCCATTCTGTATCTTCCTCTAAAGACAAGAAGACAATTTGCAATAAACCTTTGGAAACGAGTTTTGTTACATCTGTACTTAGGCAAGTCATGACTAAGAAGTTATTCTCCTAATGGCCGCACATGGTGGCTCATGCCTGTAACCCCAGCACTGAGAGGCTGAGGTGGACGGATCACCTGAGGTCAAGAGTTTGAGACCAGCCTGACCAACATGGTGAAACTCCATCTTTACTAAAAATACAAAATTAGCTGGGCATGTGGCACATGCCTGTAATCCCAGCTACTTGGGAGGCTGAGGCAGGAGAATCGCTTGAACCTGGGAGGCAGAGGTTGCAGTGAGCCGAGATGGCGACATTGCACTCCTGCCTGGGCAACAAGAGCCAAACTCCGTCTCAAAAAAGAAAAAAAAAAAAAAGACAAATGTATACCAGATAAAGTCCTCCAAAAAAGCCAGGAAAAGAGAAAGGAGACCAGGAGGGGGCTGCAAGAAGAAGATTTAATATTATTATCCGGTGTTGTCATTGTTTAATTTAATTTGATTTTTAATCGAAATTTACATTTGCGTAATTTTAAAAACCAAATAAAATGTAAAGGGCCCTTATCATTTTCCCAGGAATCTCCATGGTTAGAGAAAACGCCTTCAACTCCTTTAGATGTTTCTTCTGGGCTTTCATGTCTGTGTTTCCGGGTTTTATATATATTTCATCTTGATTTTTAAAATGTAGATATTATCTATTATCTTCCTCCTACAGAAGATGAGTGTTTAGCTCCTTTCATCTCCTGTTTAGCAATCCCTTTATTTGGTTAAATCAGTATTCAGAGATTTCTTTATTATGACTATATAAATTTACTGTACAGCTATGCCATATAATATGCTTTGACTATATTTTCTTTCCTCAAAAAATTTGCCTTTCCTTAGTTTTGCGGGACTCTCTTAGGCATTTCTAGGAAAAGAAACTCTCCAAGGGAACTCTATTCAAGAAATCTATCAGGTTTTGTTTTTTCCCACTAGATATATGAGTGGGAAGTTTAGGCTGGTTGATCTTTAGTTCTGTTGCACAGCTATATCCAAGGGCTAACATTTGCTGCTATACTAGGGATTTTCTTCCCCTGTCTCCTATGTTGGATCCTCCATTTCCTGAATCCCGCACTTTCTCTCTTCTTGGTTTATTTGTGTATTTGGTAGAGCACATGTTCTAGTAGCTTCTGCAAGAGAATACAAGGAGGGAAGTAATTTGAGGAGAAAATTTTGAATGTCTGAAGTGTCTTTATTGTCTTCAAGTGTCTAAACATAAAGAATGATTTGAAATTTTACTACTATATGAAAACATTTTCATTCAAAAAATTTAAATGTTTGCACCATTAGCTGTTAGCAATGTCAATCAGACTCTTGCTTCTTTTCTACTTCTTCTTTTTTTTTTTTTAACCATCTGGAAGTTTTTACCATCTCTATATCCCTGGGCAGTCAGTGAACCCTTTTGCCTATCGATGATGGCTTTTATGTTCTGAGAAAATCTGCAAAACACATTCATAGCAACATCTAGACTCATGTTCGACCAAACAATTGGACACCAAACCTAGCCAAGTTGATGCATAAAATCAACAATCACAAGCAACCTTTCACATAATGCCTGTTTACATACTTGTTGAGTCCAGACCTTCTTATTTTAACTTCTAAAGGAAAAGCTTACTGCATCCTCCTAAAATGTAAGAAGGACAACTTCCTGGTTGGGAAGGTATTTAGCACACCTTATATCTGACTTCGGAAATCTCTGGAGCTTTCAATTCCAAACCTTTCTTTCTAGAGTTCCACAACCTGAATAGATTAGCTTATTGTTGGGCTCTCCACTGCAAGAGCTTAGCTTTTTCTTATAGATATCTATAATTGATTGTCATTTTCTCCTTCTCTTTTTTTTTTTTTTTTGTTTATTTCATCTCTGGGGATTTCAGGAGGGAAAAATTATTCAATCTACCACGTTTTACTGACAATGTTCCCCTAGTGTTTTGGGGGTTGTAATCTTTTCAGACCAAATCTTTGCAGACATCCTCGAGCCCTCTCTTTTCCCCACAACCTTTGTCTCATCTAACAAAACCAATTCTGCTGATTTTACCCTCAAATATATCCAGAATTTGACCACTTCTTGCCACCCTTACTTACACCAGCCAGGTCCAAGCCACCTTCCTCTGTTCCTGGACTATTCAAGTAGCCTCCTACTCCCCTTTATCTTTCTTCCATCGCTTCTCAACAGACAGCCAAAGTGATTGATGCTGTTCAAACTTGAGTCACATCCCATTACTCCGCCTTCCATTTGCTTTTCACCATAGCTAATAAGAAACAAAGTTGATATTCTTTAATAATCCCCGTGGTCTAAAATGTCCATGATCTCTCTGGCCTCATTTCCACAAGTCTTCAGATCATTTCTTCCTCTCCAGCCAACAAGCCTCATTGCTGTCCTTCACAATTTTTCAGTGCTCTATCTCAGGCGGGTGTAAGAGTACCTCCATAGCAGTGCTCCCTATATATTTTCTGAATTAATGAATAATTATATTTCAAAAATACCTCAGTGGCATTCTCCTGTTTTCAGGTGTGAGCCTAGCAAAGGTCTGTGGTGTTTTTTTCACAACACTTAGGAAAAGCGTTGTGTTCAACCTTGCAAAGGAGGAAAAATAAGTGACCTAAGTATCTTATGTATTTTTTAACAAAACAAGACTATACACATATGCATAGCCCATGAAAAGAGCAATGTGTGCTTTGGGATGGACCTTTTTTATTTTTTATTTTTGGTTTTGCTTCAGAAATTCCACTTTAATGTTTTTTTTCCTGGTTTTATGGTCTCTTACAGTAAAACTTGCATTGAAAAGAGAAACCCTTATCCTGAAGTATCTTTATCATAAACAGATGTTTTGCAGTAGCCAGCTCTGCAAAGTGCACAGTAAAATGTGCTGCTACAATCTGAAGCTTTCATTTACTTATTTAAACATGTCTGAGAGACCTAGATCATGTACCACAGGGGCAGACAGCACACTGGTGTGTGAGCAGTGGGGCCTGGAGGGAGAAGGATGGGGTAGGAAGGGATGAGTAGCAAGCTTAAGGACTTCTGCCTCCCTTTCATCTGTGATTGCAAATACTGCCGACCCATAGTAGATGACTGCACATAGATTCTTGTCCCACTTTCTTAAAAAACATTATTAAGGAAGGTGCATGTAATGAAACCTCATGTATTATTAACCTAACCTTACTATGAATGTACAAGGAATAGGTTTAATTCAACTAAAATTTATAGGCAATTTGTTAAAGCAGCAGTGCACATTAGAAGGTACATTAGAGCCACATTGGTTTTAATATGGCATTCAATAACTTGAACAGAGGTTAAAAATGCTGCTTAACCTCCATTAAGTATTTTAAAAATGCTTTAATTTAAAATTATTTGGAGTGTGTGTACACATATGAATGTACACATATCCACACTAATAAATATAACACTAAATATGTCTTCCCAGTTCCCTTTTTCAGTGCTGGATGACCTTATAATGTTCAGCAGTAGGCACTTAATCGGAGGCCAGGCCGAGGAAGGTAGGAAAGGATGTCAAGACATCCTGAGCCAGTGACCCACCCTTGTCCTTGAGAACTAGAGGCAGAGAGTGCATATTGAAGACTCTGTAGCTTTGGAATAAAATAAAGGCTAATTTATAGTGAAAACAGCTTCCTATGACATGTTTTGTAGTAATAGGACAATGCCTCCTGCTTCTCCCTGGTATTTACTTTTGGTTTTATTTTAAAACTCATAAAACAAAGTATCTTGTTTCATTAAGTAGCATATCATATTTATTAAGTAATGAGCTCCTAAACTAGAATTGTGTACAAGACCCTGCCAATGGAATTGGAATCAGATGCTGATATTCCATTAAAAATCAATGCATCAAAGTTGATATCCAATTATGCCACATTTCCTAGTGTTTGGTGAGACAGCTTTCTAGGTTAACATGTTTTTCACAGAGAGACCTGAGTCTGAAAGTAAGAACCTCTTGCTTGATAAATCATCAGGAAGGAATCTTGTCACAGGAAATATAGACCACAATCTTAGGTACATCTGGAAAACAAATAAAAGTAAAAGACACTGATAAGAAAAATTTCTCTGTCATAGAAAACTTGCTAATTGACAATTACAAAGATGATAATAGATAATATTTACTGAGAGTCCGCTGTGTGCCAGGCTCTGTAATAAGGCTTTGCCTGCAAAGTTCCGTTTAATATGCACAATATTTCTATGATGGAGGTGCTGGGATTATTCTCATTTTAATCTAATTGGGGGAATGAAATCTAATTAAGTAGAAGAGCCATTTATAAGTCCAGGTCCATCTGACTCCAGAATGTATACTCTGAAAGAGTGGAACTTTTTCTTTTTTTTTTTTTAAGACGGAGTCTTGCTCTGTCGCCCAGACTGGAGTGCAGAGGCACGATCTCGGCTCACTGCAAGCTAAGAGTGGAACTTTTTCTAAATAACTAACTCAATATTTATCTTACACATTCACACAACAAATATTTGAGGGTGAGTTAGATAAATACTGTTTCTTTCACCCACCTTCAAACATATCTCAACTCATGATTCTGGCTTACTGCTTCACATCCTGGGATACCTCATTTGTTGTTCAAAACCCAAGTAGTAGGCATAAAATGAAAATTAACAGAGTCCTGGGAAACTACAGAGTTCAAATAATGATGAGGTAAACTGAAGGGGTCTAGAAATGGAATTATCTCCGAGAACTTCGTTGGAAAGATTTTGGAGATGGTTGGAATGGCACAGGAGACAGGCTTTAGAGCATATATTTGATAAACACTGAATGGGAACAGAGAATATAAGTTTTGCTGTGGATATTGAATATGCATACACATACATATATTAATTATAATCTCCAAGATGTAATCAGAGTTGTCATTATTTGGGTTATTTGTTGTTATTGGATTTGATTCTTAGAGAATATGTTAATGAGGGCCTTTCATGGGTATTCACATAAATAGAAAAATTGGATTATTTATGAAACAGAAAATTCCAATAATGTTTTCCCTTACATGAGCATATTATTAGGTCCTTTGCTTTAAGAGCTAAGATATAGTTTTAGGGTGATATTTTCTTTCTGCAGCTCTGTTCCATCTGTTGCTGTGACAAGCACTATATTTTAAATTTATTGTGTCTGATTCATATACACTCCTCTCTAGACTCCCTGATAGGACAGGCCACTCTGACCAACCACTCTCATGACTCACAGATTTATGTTTACCATTTTCCTTTTCAGTGTTAAAGAGATCATCCCATATTTTAGAGGGTAGCAGATATTTATCCATCTATCCACCCACTCATCCATTCAGCTATCTATCCATTTCATTCATATATCCATTTTTCAATAAACATCTATTGAGTAAATTACCAGAGACTATGTTGGTGTTAAGGTATACAATCACAAATATACTAAGACATTGTGATTTAGTAGGGGAAACTGACTCACATGTAAATGTATCACAATGTGATAAGAGCCATATTAGAAATATACAATATAGAGAAGTAGTAAAGTGAAGGAAATGATTAATTCTTGAAGGATGAGGGGTCTTAGGAACTTAGAGAAAATGATTTCTGAACTGAATTTTAAAAGGAAATAGGAATCAGCAAGCTGCTCAAGAAGGGAGTAGCAGCCCAGAAAAAAAGAATAACAGCAGAACATTTAAAGCATATCTAATTTAATTGAAAAACACTTAAAAATTGTTTTAAATAAGAGAAATTATACCTTGGGATGAATAATATTAATATTTATGTATTCACTTGATCAAGTCTAGAAGTAATTTTAGCATGATTTTATATAAAACTACCAAATGGAGGAAAATTATTATTGTTTTAATTTGAAAACTACCATCATCAACTATACTGAAATATAGTTTACAAACAATACAACAATATTGAAAATATTGATTCGTAAAGCCATTACCAAGATAGTCTTTTATTGCATGGATATAGGTGAGCCACTCATCCCTCCCCAGGCTCTTGTGGAACTATTATGTCCATTTTCTGCCTTAAGGTGAGAGTAGTTTCTTCTAAATGTCTTACAATTAGTGCTTAGCCCCAGCATTGCCCTCCTTTCTTGAATAAGACCTAGAGGTTACACTTCTTTTCTTTCTCCCTCTCAAGACCTTGGCAAAGCCTAGTTGTTCATGGTCCTCAGGAGGGACATTGCTGGGAAATGGGCTCTTCTTTTATGCCCAGGACAAGTACTGTGCTGTGCAAATAGCCACTGCAGGAGATAATACCAGCTGCCTTACTAATAACTTTGAACTCTATAGATTCTTCTCCTAGGTGAAGCCACACTATTTTATGATATGGGTGACTCTTTGCTTTAGCTGGATGATACATTTTTTTTCCACTTGAGATGTGTCATGTCTAAAACGAAGGGTCAGCTAAATAATATAAGAAAATAATAAACTAGCGAGCTGATTTGGACCATGTATGTGTGAACTGTCAGCACTACGTAATGCAAGGTAATGATGTTGTCCTAATGACCATGCTTAAGAATGTGGTACAAAATCATTCATGGAATGAAATCTTAAGAAGATCAGTTACAATGCTACAGATATAAAGATTTGGAACATGAAGAAGAGCTAACGAAGGGGTATCAGAAATGCATTACATTAAAATAAATTGAGGTCAATTATAATTAAGCCACATTCAGGAGTTGATGTTTAAGCGGAAGGGAAGGGAAAAGATTGTTTTCTATAGTTGGAAGTCATAAAAGGAGGTAATGGTCTAGAATTAGGCACATTCAGGTAAGGCAAGAGGTAGTCTTTAAGCAGGAAGTTACCTGAGTCATCCTAATTAGAACTGCTTAAAAATAGGACAACTAAAATACTGGTGGCATTAACCTGTATAATCAGGCTCCTGAGAGGAGGAGGGGAATTAACCCCAAGGCAAATTCCCATGCAGTCTTTTCCTGGAAGCCCTACCTTCGCTTTCAGTCTCCCTAGGTGCTTTAGCATCTTTTTAGTTCTTCTCTGCTTATATTTCTGATGTTTCTGTGACATTCTTTACGCCCCAAAACTTGGACTACCCAACTTCTGCACCAAAATGCCATCCCCTACTTGTACTTACAGGTTTATCTAATACATCATTTCTTCTAAAAATCGCCCTTAATTGTTCCAAATTCTCTGTGGCTTGGAGCTATTGCAATAAGTCTAAATTAATTCTACTTGTAAGTATCTGTGCTAATGGGTAATTTATCCAAATTGGAGAGCTGTTAGCACATTCATGATGCCATCATCATGGATTTAAGGGCCTAGATAGCTTCACAGGAAGAAAAATACAAAGAATCACCACCACAGTGGCCTTGAATTTAAATGGAAGCCTTCTGAATTTGACTTTGATCATGTGATGAATCAGGTACAAGAATATACACTAATTGTCATGGCCATGCTCTATTTCTGGAAATGTATATGTAAGGGAAATTGCTGTCAGGTGATACAAATAAACAAATAGCATAACCTGGCTGTAAATTATGATAAAAATGATAGTATTAGTTGATTTCCTCCAACTGAATGGCACATATTTTGAGCTCTTTCCTTTTCCTCTCATTGAGCACAATGTTTTCTATTTTGCTGCCCTTGAAACTTTGTAAGACAGAATGTACAGGATCTAGGGGAAGGAAAAAAACCCAATTGTTGGTAACTATAAGAAAATGGCTTGTTTTCAACAAGAGCCTGGAATGAGTTTTAGAGTATCCTAATTACTTTTTGCTGTTCCCTATATAATAGATAACAGAATAGATTCACTTTGTGCTCATGCTCTCCTTCTTTCAATACCATTGCTATTTTATGAACTTTAAATTAGTGTCGTGACAATTGTACAATTCATTTTTATTTGCTGTAACTGTATTCAGTGATCCCTCTACCCCACTGTTTCAGTAAAATTCTTTGCAGCATTTTGCATGTGCTTGTGTGTGTACCCATGGGTCCGTGCATGTGTGTATATGTATATGTACACATACACGCACACACACACATCACACAACACTAAGAACCATTTCTCCCTCATATGCCTGCCTGCTCCACATTCAACTGCCTGATAACTTTCTAATTCTATAACAGTTAACTTCCATCTCCTGGGTCTGAAGAGATTTTAAGTAATTTGAATAAACTTTTGAATCACATTTGTATTTCTTTCCTTTTCTATAAGAAAAAAAAATATGAGTTTTAGAGGTAAGCTAAAATCTCTAAATTCTGCAGGCTTTTTTTGTGTGTGTGCTACTTACAGGGCTCACAGCCTGTTTAATAATAGAACTCATTTTTATTCGTTCATCGAATGTGTTTGGAATGCCTACTATGTGCCAAGCAGTGTACTGGCTGCTAGGGAGACAATGATGAATAAAGCAAATGGGTTTCCTGCCCTTATGGAAGTTAGATTTTAGTGGAAATGAGATGGATTATAATTTTCGTGAACACTTAGGAAACAAACAGGATGCTATGCATTTGTAATAGGTATACCTAGCCTGGCCTAGGGAAAGTTGCCTGAGGAAGTCATGAGACCTGACTTACATGAGTGAACTAAGCAAAAGAGATAGGTCAAAATCATCCCAGCAGACAGAATGGCCCATGAAAAGGCCTTTAGGTCTCAAGAAGAGGAACAAATATGACTGTAATGGATTGAGCGGGGGATGAGCCATGAGCTGAAGCTAGAGACGTAGCTGGGACCTGACTGCAGGATTGGAAGCTGGGTGAGAGATCTGGATTTGTTTCCTAAAGGGAATAGGAAGTCATCAAGTAGTTTCAAATAGAGAAGTGAAATGTCCAAACTGCACTTTGGAAAAAGACTGCTACGAAGAATAAATTGGAACAGGACAAGAGGGATGCAATTAGAAGAGATGGCCTCTGGGACCGGGTGGCCCGGGTGTAAACCTGGGTTTTGCTATCCATTAACTCTACCATTTTAGGAAAGTGTTAACCTTCTCAATCTTCTGTTTTCTAATTGACAAAATAGATGTAATAATAATTCATGCATTATTTGCATTTCTATGACAACTAAATGAGATACTCAAGATAAAGCCCCTACAGTAGCATCTAGTTTGAGGTATTAGTTATAAAAAAAGTGGTTGGTGACTTTATCTGGGAGGTGGTAGTGGGGACGAAGAGTGGAAGGTTTAAAATTGTTAGGAGGCAACATCCATAGGACTTGGTAATTAGCAAAATGTAGGGGGTCAGAGAAGTGGAGGATGCAAGCTTTTGTTTTAGTAAAATACAGAATTAGTTTAATTTGAATTTCAGATAACTTTTTTTAGTCTGAACAAATGCTGCATGGGCTGCACCTTTGCTAAAAAATTTCATTATTTGTTAGAAATTCAAATGTAACTGACTTCCTATATTTTATAAATCTGCCCTACCAAAGATACCTCAGTGTTCTAGGCAAAGCAACTGAATGACTGGTAATATCTGTTGGAATGGAGCTGATTAGAGGAGGTCAAGTTTTTTGTAGAAATATTGAAATACTGCATGGTAGATTTTAAATACATTGAATTGTAGGACCTGAGAGACACCCAAGTCCAATGTAGATAATTTACTCAGTTTTTCTTTGGTCATAATTGACACACTTAAGAACAGATATAACCACATTTGTATTGGGAATTAGTGCCATGGTATTCTGTTTTTCTGTGTAATCAATTATTATGCTTTAAATAAAAGAGTGGATAAAAAGCATATACAAAACTTTTAATTTCTTTATTTCTAGGTTTTTATATTTCTCCAAGCAATGCCACTGGCTGCCTGCCATGCTCATGCCATACAACTGGTGCAGTTAATCACATCTGTAATAGCCTGACTGGTCAGTGTGTTTGCCAAGATGCTTCCATTGCTGGGCAACGTTGTGACCAATGCAAAGACCATTACTTTGGATTTGATCCTCAGACTGGAAGGTACATCTTTATAAGCTTTAATAATTAAACTCTTTCTTTAGCAACAGTTAACTTTTTTTGGCAGTTGCAAAGCAATAACTTCTGTAAAAAGTATTTTTTTTTGCCCGGCTTGGTGGCTCACACCTGTAATCCCAGCACTTTGGGAGGCCAAGGCAGGCGGATCATGAGGTCAAGAGGTCGATATCATCCTGGCCAACACGGTGAAACCCCGTCTTTACTAAAAATACAAAAATTAGCTGGGCAAGGTGGCGTGCACCTGTAGTCCCAACTACTCAGGAGGCTGAGGCAGAGGAATCTCTTGAATCGGGACGGGTAGGTTGCAGTGAGCCGAGATCACGCCACTGTACTCCAGCCTGGGAGACAGTGCGAGACTCTGTCTCAAAAAAAAAAAAGTGTTTTTTTGTTATTGATATGTTTTTTGTTCCATGACATCTGCATTTACTTAATATATGCTAATCTTTGAATATTTCCTAGAGTGGGTTGCTATATATTGATAGATGTGCCCCATCCTAGCATCTGGGAATGTTGAATGAGATAAAATATATTTTCCCTCAAAAAGCTGAGAGTCTGGATGTGGAGAAAGACAGGAAAAGACATATCTGAAGAAGAAAATACACATACACATACTTTCTCTCTCTCTCTCTGTCTCTCTGTGTGTGTGTGTGTATATATGTTATATATATATATATAATATATATGTATGTGGGATATATGTATATGCTTTGTTCTTCATTGCCCTTGAATTTATTGCATATTTATTAGTTCATTGCATCTATTTATATTTTCCTTGCCTTTCTAATTTAGCTTTAAAGACTGGCAGATGAGAAAGGTAGCTTTGTATTCTGTGATATGATTTTTTTTCAGTGTGTAAAGTATATTATGAAAGTAAATCACTTTTCAAAGTTACACTGTCTTTAATATTCTACTTCTTATTCTCTGGGTATCTGTGGCCATTTGCCTTCACTCATTTGTGTTTATTGCTGTATTTTTGAAGATGTGCTGTAATACCAATTCCGTGTGTGTGTGTGTGTGTGTGTGTGAGAGAGAGAGGGAGAGAGAGATTATGAGCTTGTCTAAAGTTCAGACTAAATCTATGAATTCTTTGAAGCTCCTATCCCTGAGAAGCTAGTAGTGTGTGCTGAACTCAGAAAGCATGTAATAAAACCAGTCAAATCTGTTTCTCAATATGTGTATATTTATAAATATAATTGCTAATTATTTCATGGTTTGTGATTATCTGGGCTCTTTTAAACTCATTGCCCCCCTGCTGCCTGCCTTTTGGCTGTTCCACTCCTCATTAACACCTCCATTAGAGGGTGGACAGGTGACAGGGTAATTACTGAAAAAGAACTTAAACTAGTTCATTTTGACTTTCTTTTAAAATTTGATGTAATTTTTAAAAACTACAAAAATCATTTAAAATTTTACTAAAATAATTTTTGTTTTCTTGACATACAGACATGCATATATTTTAATCTGTGATGCTCTACTTCTATCACCATAGAAATGTTACTTTGATAGTCTGAGACCATTGTGTCTCTCTTCTACAAATGTTATTATAAATCACCTAAATGAGTACAGAAAGCACATGGTCCAGTAAATAGTAAATAAAAAGCACTGTCAGGATTTTGATAGTAAAATAGGAGCCAGTTACTGCACATACTAGCTCCTAGGTGTAATTTTTTTGAAATAATATTCTACAGATTCCCCAGCTGGAACTCTTGAGCTGGTTTGTTTCACTCCTGGCCACCTCTGTCTTTTTCATAGTTCTGACTACATTTACCAGGAGAAAAATATCTTCCCCAATCCACTGTCTTCCTTGCAACACTCATGCCCGTCAGTGTCATTTTGTGACATTCAATTACCCATTTTTGTTCTACTCATCCCCTTTGTTAGTCTTCCCAGGGTTATCAGCAAAACGCCTGCTCAGTGACCTAGGGATGTCTGATTGTTTCAGCTTTTTCACTTAACTTTTTTTCTTTAAGTGAGATCTGATTCCCTTCATTACACTGCTTCCTCTACCCTTCGATGTTCTTAAATTCATGGCTGAGCCTTTTACCCCATTCTGTTCCTCTCCCATTATCTATCCATCTCACTCTCACTCCCCACCTTACTTTAGTCCAGGAACAAGAATTGCTTAAAAAGTACTGTTCCATCACCTGTCACTCTGCAGTAGGCCTGACTAGCACTGGAGCTAGATTCCCAGGGTTAGAAGGTGGATTTAAATGTTTACATAAATTGATAAGGAATAGGAAGGACCAAAGAAGTGAGTATAAGCTACATTTTTAGAAGATACTGAAGTTACAATAAAGAAAGAATTCAGTCTAGGCACTGTGGCTAACTCCTGTAATCCCAGCACTTTGGGAGGCTAAGGTGACCAGATCCCTTGAGTCCGGGAGTCTAAGACCAGCCTGGGTAACATGGCAAAACCCCATCTCTATAAAAAATAAAAAGTTAGCCAGGTGTAGTGGCTCTTGCCTGTAGTCCCAGCTACTTGGGAGGCTGATGTGGGAGGACTGCTTGAGACTGGAAGGTCGAGGCTTCAGTCAGTCAAGATTGTGCCACTGCACTCTAGCCCGGGCAACAGAGCGAGACCCTGTCTCAGAAAAAAAAAAAGCAAAAAAGAGAGAGAGAGAGAAAGCAGACTTCAGACACACAAAAAGAATGAGGGACAGGTTGGAGTCTAGAAAATAGAGCTAAAGTATGAGAAGCTTAGTAGATTTCTAAAAATATGAATGATTCAGAGTAAGTGTGGGTTTTTTTTTTTTTTTTTGGACAGTCTCACACTCTGTCTCCTAGGCTGGAGTGCAGTGGTGCGATCTCGGCTCACTTCAACCTCTGCCTCCCAGGCTCAAAAGATTCTCCTGCCTCAGCCTCCTGAGTAGCTGGGATTACACGTGTGTGCCACCATGCCTGGCTAATTTTTTTTGTATTTTTAGTAGAGACGGGGTTTCACCATGTTGGTCAGTCTGGTCTTGGACTCCTGAACTCGCGATCCGCCCACCTCGGCCTCCCAAAGTGTTGGGATTACAGGCTTGAGCCACTGTGTCAGGCCGAGTATGTGTTTAAACAAAAAGATCCACAAGTTTTATATAAATGAGGTTGGATATCTTTACATATTAGTTGGCTCCTGTTATATTGATGGGGGTGGTGAGAATTACATTTTTAAAATTACAAATTGTCCCTGGAAATGGTAGCAGTTTTCTTCCATCTCTGTATTAGTCCATTTTCATGCTGCTGATAAAGACATACTTGAGACTGGGCAATTTACAAAAGAAAGAAGTTTATTGGACTTACAATTCCACATGGCTAAGGAGACCTCACAATCGTGGTGGAAGGTGAAAGACACGTCTCACATGGTGGCAGAGAGAAGAAAGCTTGTGCAGGGAAACTCCCCTTTTTAAAACCATCAGATATCGTGAGACTTATTTACTCTCATGAGAACAGCAGGGGAAAGACTCTGCCCTATAATTCAATCACCTCCCACTGTGTTCCTCCCACAACACATGGGAGTTGTGGGAGTTACAATTCAAGATGAGATTTGGGTGGGGACACAGCCAAACTATATCAATCCCCTTTGTTCTTATCTTTCCAGTTCCAGGTTTTCCTTTTCAGAGCGATTCTATTTTTCCCACTTTTCTAACTCCTGCCATTATTTTAACTACTTTGACATGTACTGACGCAGTTCTTTGGCCTCTTCATTCACTTCCCACTTCAGCAACCCATTTCCATGGCTACACCCTGGATTTTGTGATGACTTATAATTTCTCTATTTCTCAAATCTTCCTAATCCCATGAATGCTATTCTATGGATATATAACATCTTTCCAATTCCAATTCCAATTCACCCCGGAAGCCTCACATAACCTGCTCCTTAACTTCTCTTCATCTTTATCCCATTATCCCTCCTTAGTCCTCTTTTGATCAACCCCATCCCTAACTTTACTGTCTTCTACTTCTAGCCTGAGGCAAAACCTTTTTAATTCTGACCCTTTTGAGTACCTGATTGTGGGCTCCCTTCTGCTGTACTGTGGGGTCAGCTCCAGAGATGATCACCCTACACCTGCCCTGATCTGTAATGACTTAGGGAAAGATCATGTGCCTATGCTGATCTGAAGCACTACCATGTATGTACTTCTTATCAATTTACTTTCTTTCTCTCTTTAAGCTCCTACCAGTCTCCTCAGTTTTAATTCCATGCTGTTGCCCTTGCAGATAATCTGGCCCTCTGCTCATAGACAAAATAAAGCCAGATATAAGTATCTCCAGATTATCTTTACTCCACCTCCAGCTTGTCTACATTGTCACACATTTTTAATTTTTTATCTAGTCTTAGAAGAAAATCCTGTGTATTTTTGCCTAAAAATAACCTGTTCCCGGTTCTTGATATGATCCCTTCCTGTTTTCCTACTCTTGTTGCTCCCTTCCACGATCTTTGCTCCATCAAATCCTCCCTTTATTTTAACTCAAACATCTCTCTATAGGTAATATCATAACTGTCTACAAAAATGCTATTCATTCTACAAACTCCTTCCCTTGATTCTGCCCTGCTTGATGAGTCCTGAAAGTTATTGTCTAATCTCTCACTCTTCATTCACTTACTAACATTTAAAAAGAGCACTATGATTCAAGAAAACATGATTTAAAAAATAAAAGAGCAGATTTTTTTTCTTCTTCATTTTGTTTCTTTCTCATTCATTCTTTATTCACCATGTGTGGTACATACATGTTAGCAGAACATACAAGTTAGCAGAACTTGCAACATGCAGACATTCAAGAACTAGTTATGTGACCATTAAATTCTCATCCAAATCAAAGACAAGGTGTATAAAGAGATATAATAAACAAAAATAGGTTAAGGAAAAGACAGAATGAGGGAACAGGTTTCACTGGTGGGAAAAAGGAGCGGTCGGTGGTGCTTTCCACTTGAGTCCAGTGAGAAGGTCTTATTTGATCCCTTGAAGGGTGACATGTGTCTCCTGCAGTTGGAGAGACCAGTGCATCGATATCTATCTTAGACCTGGCAAATCTAACTGAGAATAGACAGTCTACCCAGGTTTGGATAGGTAAGCTAAAAGACAGTGCCCTGCATATCTTAGACTTCCAGAGTTCATCATGACAAGGAAGACTATGTATTTCTCATGACCAGACGAAGACCACAAGGAAGAGAGACAGGGTGAGGTTGTCTTAGTCTGTGCTCAAAGTACCACTTAGAAGACAAAGGGGCCTGTGTAGAGAAAAGGACAAGATTACTGTGGACTACAGAATTAATAAGCAACCAGTCGAAAAGAAAATGCATCTGACTGCACTAAAACAAAAGGCGAGTGATACCTAATGGTGAGAAAGATCAATGAAGAAGTCAGGAAGGTATACTGTCAGTGATAAGTCAGTTTTATATACATGCAGGACCAGAGACGATAGACTGCTTTGGGTAGTGCTAGACCAGTGAGTTTCTACCCTTCCTACAGCCTCTACATGAGGGGGGAGGCTAACCAAGCTACCTTCTCTGGTTATAGATTTGCTGCCTTCGTCATGTCCTAGCTAGATGAAAGGGAGAGAAGTATGTTCTTGAAAATGTCTGTTCTTTAAATAAATATTGGAATGTTGACTAATATACAGGATTAGACATTCTGTTTTCTGAATTGAATTTGTATCTTGCAATGTAAAGTAACTGTAGGACATTCTATTGCCTGAGAAAGACCAGAAAAGCCAAGTGACTAACTCATTTTATATCCACGTGGAACATGGGGGAATTAGCTCCATATTATACGTTTAAAGGGTCAGTGAAAGACAAAAGTAAAACGATTTATGATTGCTTCTCATGACTCATGGTTTCTCAATGTGCTGGTCATTTCATCGTTCCCCTTTATTTCTTAAAATTACCTCTTCCTTTGGCTTCCGAGATTCTACTTCTCTTATCTGTTTTCTATCTCTTTTTTTGGCTACTCCTTTTTAATATGTCCTTTCAATTTCCACAACTGTGTCCCTGATTTCAACCACTACATACAGTTAATGGCTCTCAAACATATGATCACCTATTCAGATGCCTGCCACGCACTCTAGGCCTGTAGCCAGCTGTCTCTCTGAGTTTTACACTTGCAAGTCCCTCGTGCATTTCATTTTTAATATAGTCAGCACAGAACTAACCATTACTTCCTCATCTCCACCCAAATAAAAATAAGTCTCATGCTATCTCATGCTATCATCATCTTGGTAAAAAAGACAGAAAGCTTCAAATAATTATTCAAGTCCAAACTTCCCAAGTTTGAGTGGGGCTTAGATTCTTCTCAGGTTTGGCAGAATTGGCTCTGTTGTTGAGTAGAATGAGTCTACAGGCTACTGCTGGAAAGTGCTATGGAAAGCCAGAGCTACTGTATATAATGCAGCTTCTCTAAAAAGAATAGAAAGAATAAAGCTTCCCATGGCCATATGGGACCCAAGGAGACAGCAGGATTTGTCTCTTACTAAATCAGTCGGGTGGAATGCTGGTAACTTGACTTGACCCTCCTATCCCACTGATGAATTCAGCTGTCTCTTTTCACTTCAACATTGATAATCATTACAGAGGAAATCCTGTAGCACAGAAGGGCATGGAGAAGGATATTTTAAAATGTGACAATGAGAATTGCTTGAGTTTGGACTTTTGTTCAATGTTGAAAAGAGATAAAAATGGTTTTTCCATTCCTCTTTTGAATGATACCATTCTTGAACCTTTTTTTGACTTCTGGTTGTTATTGTATATACACCAACATTAGCTATATTGAAAATGTGTAACAATTGACTAAGATATATGGGATTCCATCAAGTATAAGAAATTTTTGTTTCTTAAAGGAAAAAATTCACATGTAGTGTAAATATGTACAGATATGCAGTATATGAAAACAGCTATGCCCTAATGTTAAAACAATTTTTTTGAAAACAAAGTAGATTCAAATGATTTTGAAATCTAGGCACTGTGGTAGGTTATTACAAATAGAAATGTTTACATTTATAAAAATTACATTCCAATTATAACATGGAAATTAAAACATTAATTTTCAAAATATACAGTAGATTATAAGTATCTTAGTATTATGAGAGGGGAAGATACAAGTGTCATGTTATTTCTTCATCAACTTGGAAAATAACCTCACTTCCTTATCTCCTTAGTTCACATATTCCTTACCTTCTTCATGCTCTATTTGTTGGATATAACAAGGCTTGCTATATTGTTTTCTCTTGGTTTATTTTCTACACAGTTTTTTATATTCCCAAGGACAAAATAAATAAAATAAAATAGACCTCGGCCCTAAACTACACAACCAACAACAAAAATCCAGGCAACACAACAATAACTTTTTGTGACCAAGCTGGAAAATCATTTGCCTGTTTCCATCTAAGTGGTTTATTCTTCAAAAGTTACTGACCAGAAAAAGGGGGCATGTATTTAAAAAAGCTGATCCTAGTGCAAACATTACTCCATTTACCTCTGACACATAAAGCAAACATGATTTAATCAGTATCGAAAACAATGAAGCAAAAAAAATCTGCCCACTGAAAAATCAATAATGCAAAAAAGTATGTAGTGTTTGTCTAACCCAAAAACAATGAGACAAAAATGGGCCATATTTAATTCATCTCAGTTGGTAGTGGAGACTCGTATTTGACACCCTGCACTTACTGGCGCTGTCCTCAAGTTGACCTGTGACTATGACTGCTCTCCCCCATAGCCCCCAGGACTGCTCCAGTCCATCTGGTACCCCACAGTTTTCTTACAGAACAACCACACATCACAACCCCCAAAAGTTTCTTCCCTATTGATATACCCTCTCTATATTCTATGTTACCTTGTTTTAAGCCTTAAGGAGCTAGTGGTATCACTATTTGTCCCGTTTACTAGCTGACACACACTGAAGTTGTCCATAGAGTGTAGGACACCAAGGCTGGTTAGGGAGAATAAAGGCTCAGACTTCTGGAGCATAAAATACAGGGAAGTTCTTCTACGCCCAGATTATTTTTGGTTTTACTGAAATGTTCTACATTTCAGCACTAGGTTATAGATTTTGTCCAGTAATCTTTTCACAGGCCTTTTTCTGATTGATCTCAATTGGTCTTTTCTCTGAGAACCAGGTCAATGACTTCAAATGAAAGCAGATAACTTTCTTGTCAACTGATTTCCTTTTATGGTGTGATAATGGAAAAATTAGGGAGTGTGCCTCATAGATTCCCTCTGCTCAGTGACTCTTTGTCAGACAGCTGGCTGTCATCTGGGGTGACAGGGTAAATGGGCCACAAGCCTGTCATCATCTGGCAGCCAAGGCAGGGCTTTCTCACAAGGTAGTGGCAGATTTCCAAGAAAGAAAGCAGAAGCATGCAAAGACCCTTGAGGCCCGAACCACCAGGATGTTACTTTTGCCTTATTCTACTGGCCAAAGCAAGGCACAAGGCTTGACCATGTTTGGAAGTGGTGGGGAATAAACAGACTCTCCTTTTGATGAGTAGAACTAACTATACAGTTAGCTGCAAAGGACCTGCACAGAGGGAAAGGTGAAGAGTTGTGATTTTTGCAACCTCCTATGGCTGCCAAACCATATATTCTCCCTTAATATAGATGATATATGATCCAATAAGAAGTATCAGTTTTTATATGTTAGTAGCATTTATTCCATGTGATATAATAGGAATAACACGCAATTGGACATCAGGATATCCAAGTTTCAGTTTTGTCTTCTCCATTAAACCAGATATAGTAGCTTCCTATTACTTCCTAGTAGCATTTATTCAATGTGATATAATAGGAATAACACGCAATTGGACATCAGGATATCCAGGTTTCAGTTTTGTCTTTTCCACTAGACCAGACATAGTAGCTTCCTATTATTGGTGGAATAAATTATCTCAAACTCAGTGGCTTAAAACAACATGAATTTTTATTATCTCATAGTTCTGGAAATCAGAGGCTCTAAATGAGTTTTACTAGGCTAAAATCAGGCCTGTGTTTCTTCTGGAGATTCTAGGGAAAAAAAAAAAAATTCCTTGATTTTCCCAGCTTTTAGAGGCCACCTACATTCTTTTTTTTGTTTTTTGTTTTTTGTTTTTTGTTTTTTGTTTTGAGATGGAGTTTTGCTCTTGTTGCCCAGGCTGGAGTGCAATGGTACGATCTCGGCTCACTGCAACCTCCACGTCCTGGGTTCAAATGATTCTCCTGCCTCAGCCTCCCGAGTAGCTGTGATTACAAGCATGCAGCACAACCCCCAGCTAATTTTGTATTTTTAATAGAGACAGGGTTTCTCCATGTTGGTCAGGCTGGTTTCAAACTCCCAACCTCAGGTGATCTGCCCGCCTTGGCCTCCCAAAGTGCTGGGATTACAGGCGTGAGCCACCGCACCCATCGTACATTCTTTAGCTCATGGCTCCTTCCTTCATTTTCAAAGCCAGCAGAGCAGTGTTTCCTTGGACCTCTGCTTATGTCCTTACATGTTTTCTCTCTGACTCTTACCCTCCTGCCTTCCTTTATAAGGACCCTAGATTACATTGGGCATTCTTGGATTATCCAGGATAATCTCCCCATCTCAAAATCCTTAACCACATCTGCAAAATTCCTTTTACCAAGTAAGGTAACATTCACAAGTTTGGAGGATTAGAACTTGGATATTGTTGGAGTGGGCATAATATGACCTGCTCTACCAGAGTTCAGCAATCTATAGCCTGGGGGTCAGCCACATGTTTATGTAAATAGAGTTTTATTGGAGCACAACAATGTTAATTCTTTACATGTTTTCTGCGGTTGCTTTCCTGCTACAGCAGCAGAGTTGAGTTACAATAGAACTCATATGGCCTGCAAAGCCTAAAATATTTACTATCTCATCCTTTATAGATAAAGATTGCTGACCTTGTAACTAGATTTACTGTCACCTTGGGCAAATTACTTAGTCTCACTAAGCATAATAGAATCATAACTTTATAGACTGGGAAAGAACCTTAAAAGTAATTTTGGTTAAACTCCACCCTATACATTTCTCTGCGTAAATCACCTTTTCGGAATAACTGGTGAATGGCCATTCAGCTTCTGCTCCAAAACATGGAACTAAAAGGAGCTCACTATCTCACGAAGTAGCTGATGTTTATTTCAAACAGCTGTATTTCTGCAACTAATAGAAATATATTATTTATATTAACCAAAACGTTGCAGTCTTTTGACTTTCTTGCCTAGTCTTATTTATGCCTTCTGAGACCATAGGGAATAAGTGAAATCTCTCTTCTATCTGTGAGCACTTTAAAAATTTGATTCTGCTATCATATCTGAAAGTTATTTAGTTATTTGCATAAATATGTGGAGTGTCAACAAAGGAGAAAGAGACGGTGTTCTCAGATCAGAACCTTGCTAAGCAAGCTGCCTGGACTTAGCTGTCACTATTGCATGGATGCAAGGGAGTCACTGCCCCTGGTCCAGCTTTTCTGAGTTTCTATATTTGTGCCTGGGAAATTCACCAAAGAGGGTGGGTTTGCACACTGTTAACTTCTCCCTTTCAGATGAGGCATTCGTATTTCCTTGTTCAATAAGCCATGTGAATATGGCTTTCAGTTCACACAACGTGGATGCCCAAGCCTCAAATCCCTCTCCTATAATTCTGATTCCATCTGCAAGAGAATTCAGATGCTGTTAGTAGGCTGTAACTAAAGGGAAACTAAGAAGCTCAATGAAACCACAGCTCCACTGTTAATCGGGGAAAACCAAACTCCTCTAGAGGGCACTGTAGCACTCACCGAATTCTGTGAACTGAGAACACTGGTTTAAGAGAATCTGAACAGAGACCAGCTCTTAAAGAAAACTGTCCATTCCCTGGGAGTGAGGTTAGCCAGGGGGACAGAGTTAAGCCAATAAAAAGGGGCTCAAAAGAGCTAACTTGTTATTAGAGCTACAAACCATGTTTGGATTAATCTCCGGTGTCCTATCCTAAGTCTAAAGCTTCCCTGGTGCTTTATTCACTATTAATTCCTGTATCCGACAATATGTACTGAATCCTTACTGTGTGCTAGCCTTTGTGTTAGGGACTGATGGAAAAAAACTAAAACAAAAACAAACAAACAAAAAAACTCTGCCGAATTTCTCCAATTTGCCTTGAAGTCTCTTTCCCTTTTATTAATAATCCTTATCTAAAATCCCTTGGCAATTGGAGATCTCTTTCTCCTTGGTTCTTTATGTTGAATGACGTCCTCATCATCCCCATTAGCAAGTTAGAAGACTGGGAGTAACTTTATACCTATCCTCCCTTCTCTTTTCAATTCGGCATCCCATTCTACCAATTTTACTTAACATTTCTCAGGTCTATCCTGCTCATTTCCATTGCTCCTTGACACTGCCCCAAGGTAGCATTATCTTACTTCTGCTCACCTTTCCAGGTTTATCTATCACCATTTCCCATTATGAATTTACATCCAAGAGTACTGAGCTGCTTGCAATTTCATACCCTCTTCTGCTTTTTCTTTTTTTCTCTATTTTTGCCCCTCCCCGACTTCCCTGGCTTATTTCTACTCATCTTTTAATGTTCAGCCCAAGCATCTCCTCCAAGACTTCTACTTAAAATTACCCTTCCCATCCCTTCTTCTGCTACCAGACTGGTTAAGCTGCCCCTTTTCTGGACCTTTAGAGTCTGGATACATCTTTATTAATGCTGTTTCCATTTTTTCTTGCATACGAGATTGCGAGTTCCTTGAGGACCGGGGCAATTCTATATGATTCATCTCTACATCCTTGATGTTTATTCCAGTCCTGGAACATAGCTGGCCCTCAATGAATGTTATTTATGTAAATCAATATTTAAATCAATTTGATAGTACCCATGAGCTGAGGCCCCAGAGAGAGGAGGGGTGTACAAAGAGAAATGTCAATAAATTGACCTATATATCTTGGGATATATCTCTGGGCCTCCTACAGCAGTTCTCCCTCAGATGATGAATTTTCTGACAATGATGTGCATTACTGAAACATATTCCTTTCATTAATAGTTAGGTTTCTTCAACAGTAATAATTAGGATAACAGTTTCTCTCACTGTTTCCACAACTGGAAGAAACTCCTAAGAAAGGAAAGTATATGAAATTTGTGATGTAGGAGACAGAGGCCAACTTCTTTCCCATTGTAACCAGCAAATACTGAGTTATGTAAGGGTCCAAAGAGAACTATCATAGCAAAGTGCTGGCAGAGATTAGTGATGCTTTACTCCTGTTTTGTTTACCATAATGAACTGGTCAATAAACATCACAAATTGTTTATCTATATAAATCTTGACAGATTACTCTTTATGAAATCCATTTAGCAAGTGAGGTTTTCCCATAAGGATGAAAAATGAAGATTTTAAACAGATTGTGGGAGAAGCTCTGGCTGTACCAAGAGAGTCGGTGTAATAAAGGTTTCTTTATATTAATATTACAAAAACCATTTATCCTGGCAAAATCAATATTGCAGTTCATCTTAGTTTGGTGTTTCTCTTTCTAAGCTTAAAATGTCTTTTCCTTTATTATGTGTAATTTTGTTTTAATAAATGTGAAATATATTTCATTTAGGAGGTACTCTTGAGGAGGGATAACTTATAAAATGACATCAAATTTGTAGTTTATTTGCTAAAGAGTCTTGGAAATGTTTAAAATTATATTTGAGTGGCTGAGAAATCTAAAGGAATCATTTTGCTTATATCCTTAATTACAAAATTATCCCTGTGTCCTTTGGGGTAAAAACAGACTACAATTTTCAGAAAAGTCTCCTCCTGTGAACTTCATTTAGGAAAAATTCTCTCTTACTGAAGTCAAGTGATTATAACAAGTCAGATAAGTTGACTATAACAATGGCTTGGATGAGAGACTGTAAAATCAAGAATAGACACATTTAATTGCTCAAAACATTGCGTGCTTTGGCTGGAAGAAAATAGAACTACATCAAGGAACAGAATTATGTTATACACTGGAAGCTATTACTCTAAATGTACTGTATGTAAAATAAGTGTGATTGTCTCAAGAGTGAATGGTAATAAAAACTGAAATACTCAAGAGACACTTATTCATGAGTGGTGCAGTTACACATACATATATATATATATATGTATACACACGCACACACATACATTGAGAGAAGCTTTTCTCTTATTGTTTATGCTCACTAATATTATATTAAAAGCCTACAAACAATAGACTCTACATAATAGCCTATAAAGAAATTAAGAGCAAATCAAGTATTTTTGCATCTATAATTCCATTTTAATTATAATACATAATTTTCTTCAGCTCTAAAACTTAACCTAAACAAAACATCTATTTGAAATGGAATTCTGATGTAATGTGTGTAGATAAAAGACCTAATATAGTTGTTTGAAGGGGGAAAATGTCCTTTTATCATGACCATAAAAAGGGCAAACTACAGTACAGTGGTTTTCAATAAAAACTGTACTTTATTTATTCCCAAGGGGATATTAGTCCATAAAACAAACTTGCAGCTTATTTGGCAGTCTTAGCTTTTATCAGCCTTTTTAAGGGTGTTGAATGATTACCCAAGAGATCACACCGTAAAAATTGCAGTGGGGAAAAGTAACTCCATCCGTTCAGCATCTTTATTAGAATATGTAGGTGAATCCATTTGATGTTGTTTTAAATGTACCACGAGGAGAGTACCTTTTTAATGGTGAGTGGTCTTCTTACATGTGCTGTTTTGCTTCTCTAATACCTCATGGCACCAACATTGCTTATCCTAATCAGTGCCATTGGCATAGGCTACATGTTTGAATAATTCACTGTGAAGGAACAAGTTTTAGTTTCTATCATGGCAAAATGCCACTACTGGTATTTTTACAGGCAACTTTGGATCCAAGAAATTTAAGTTGCTGTAAAGTTATCTTACTATAGTTATGTCATTAACATCTTTTCATAAATCAGAATAATGCTGTATTCTCCAACCATTGTGGATAAATAAGTTTAGTTCATAAAACAGAAAATGAAATATAACCCATATTAAGGCATCAACAATATTTGAGCCTGTCTTCCTCAAGCAATTTTCTTAGTGAAATTTAGTCTTCATCGAACTAACTATAGAATTTTAAGATTTTCAGGGAGAGCAATGATTTACCCCTGGTTTTCTGTTTCACAATTGGATAGTCACTTGAAAAGATAATTTTATGGGTACCTAATCTAAATGTTTAGCTGACAGGAACACTGCTTTTGTAAAAGCAAAATTTACAGTATTCTTAGCTGAACAACTGGATTCAAACTAATCCATAAGATATATCGTGGGATGTAAAAAAGCAATATAATATCTTTTTTTGCAATTAGTTTATAAAGAGAAAGCTTTATACGGGTTTTACCAGGAACAGTAGTTTTATAAAGATCTTTTCTATTTTCCTTTATTTTGTGTTGATTCTTTGTTTGTTTAGCTCAAGCATTCTTTTCAATATGTTGGCTAAAACAAACCATCTTACTCTACAATGCTATTGGTAGGTGTAACTTATACTATGAATTATTAATCAAAACACTATTCTCTTTGATGGTTTATTTGCCTTGTTTTCAGATGTCAGCCTTGTAATTGTCATCTCTCAGGAGCCTTGAATGAAACCTGTCACTTGGTCACAGGCCAGTGTTTCTGTAAACAATTTGTCACTGGCTCAAAGTGCGATGCTTGTGTTCCCAGTGCAAGCCACTTGGATGTCAACAATCTATTGGGTTGCAGCAAAAGTAAGTGAACTCTGGCTCAGTGCTGGTGTGTGAAGCAGCATCATACAGGGGACTGCATCTCGTTGTTTTCTTTCTCCATTTAGAACCCATCAGAAAGGCTTAGTACAATGTGAAGAATGTAGGTAAGAGATGGAAAAAAATACACTGAGTGAAATATGTGTGCTTTTCCTTGATTAGACAATGGAAATGATAATATAATTATGTTCATGGTGGGAAATTTACAATAGTTTTTTGGAGTGAAATCAACAATGAGGTTATTAAAGTCCTAGGTTTTCCCAGACCAAGGGTTTTCCCAGGACACAAGACTTTCAATGGTAAAATCAGGACAGTATTGGTTAAACCAAAATAGTTGGTCACCCACACAAAGACATTTCCAGGTAAGTTATTTTTTTTTTGACAAATAAAGGGTGAATTCTTGTTTATTGTAAGTTTGATATTCTTCCATCCCCCAAATTTTATGGGCACTATTATACCATTAGTTGTTTATTGATATTGTAATAATTAGTATCATTCATCACAGCATATTATTCATCCTATAATTGATGTTTCTTTCTAATTTAAGTTACACTCATTTAAATATCTCTCACATTTATATTTTTAATTCCTTAAAGCCTAAGATTACATGTAAGTATCTTTTGACTTCTCAACATCACTTTCCAGTTCCTTGAATTGACCTCACAAGGTCACCTGCAGTTCTACAATTTCATAACATATTGACCGTTTTCCTATATTTACTTCAAGATCATACATCCTTACCTTTTCCAGAATCCCTAAGAAATGCCTGCTGGGAACATGTGGTAGGAGCCTTCTACAACATATTGTGCTATGCATATTCTCCTTGGGGTGTCCTGAGACTGTCATGAGTCACAATGATAGGAAACGCCACAAGTCATGACAGATCATCACAAACCAGCATGCCTGGAACTCTGCTATCTACATTTAAGGGGGGAGGGAGAAAGATAAGTAATGGGATATTGGACTCCACAACAACTGTACTAGATTTTGAGGTAATGGAAAGCAGGATGTAGCTAGTGATTAAGAAGACATATTCATATTTTGTACCTGTGTAGTTTCTCTTCAGCATCCCGCATTTCATCAGTCCCTCTGGATTTCAGCATAAGTAAAACTGTAGGTATTTATGTTTCTTTTGGGAAAGAACTGTCATAATTCCTTTCATGTATAAATACAGTCTAAACACAAATCTGGACTCCATTGGCCACTTAATTACTATGTGTCATTTATTGATTAGCAATACAATTGATTGCTTTGTACGCAACAAAAATTCTAGCATATTCCTTTTGGATATGAGTTGTAGATCATCATTTATAATGGAATTACAATACCTAATCTTAGTGATTTCTGATTGGTTCTGCCACTAATTTTGTGAAAATATTGGCACCTGCTCTACTTTTTGCTATCTATTCCTTCTTGCATTTGAGACATAGTCTGGGAATTATTTCTCAGGTGAAACTGGATAGTCATGTCGCTGGAAAGCTAGCCTACAATTCTTAGTAGTGGTAGACATTTAATTTTATATTTTATTAACTAGACATTCTTTCCAAGTGTTTCTGATTTGTTAGAATTTTTAAAAACTTTCGCTTTCCTAATGATTCTTCCCTGGACATATTGCTTTTGGCTTTTTATGTCTTTAAAATTATGATATATCATACTAAGCACAGTTCTTCAACTGCTTTTTGTTGTTGCTGCATCTGTTTTAGGTTTTTATTTAACAAAATTTTCGAAACACTGTGTAAAGTTAGAAGCTCAGTATCAGCAGAGGCAATTTATTAGAAACAAATCAGACAACATTCCTGCCTTCAAAGGAGGTCAAAACATAGCTAGAGTGACGGACACTGATAATAGGAGGGGAGCAGAAAAATGTAAATGGTGGGATGAGGATGAAGGGTCCCAGCCTTCTCTCCTGTTCCAGCTTGATTTTCACATGGTACTTGTGTTTGATCCTAGCAGAAGCCAGCCAGAACAACTGGCTTCACAAAGATATGATGAGATTGAAAGGAATGTAGTGCTATCTATTGTTGACACAGTGAACTACCTCTGGCTAGTATTTGTCTCTGTATCCAACAGATGTCAAGAAATAGTTTCATTTAAAATTAAAATTTCTCATGGTACCCCCCCATACAGTTTGGGAACTGCAGGATTATAACCCTCATTATATCTTCTAG
Source organism: Pongo abelii (assembly GCF_028885655.2). NCBI lineage: Eukaryota > Metazoa > Chordata > Mammalia > Primates > Hominidae > Pongo > Pongo abelii. Next base: position 33,230,836 of record NC_071985.2, read on the forward strand.
GGGCCACTAGCAATAATTTAGTAATATCATCTGTGATTTTTTTTTTCCAGTCGGCTGTCAGGATAGGAATCCTAGGATGTAATTTCCAAAGTGCAAGAGGATTGAATTAAAATAAAGTAGTTAGACCTTTTCTTATAGTAAATTTCCCTATTGGGTGATTCACTTCTTTCCTTTAAATATTGGTTTCATGCTTTCAAAATGATAGTCATTCTTCTTGATAGGGAGCAAAACAAGAATTAACATAAATTAAATAGTCCTATTTTCTGTATGCTTTCCTAGTGAATGATATTCTAGTTCAATCTTCTATGAACTTAACTAAAATTATACACATACACACACGTATACAATTAGCCACTTATTTTTTAATAGTGTTTGTCTTCTCGACACTATTCTCATTGTTATGTATTCATCTTTATATCCACATTTTTTCTTCATCTCTCCTTGCCAGAGAGTCTCTTCTAGCTCTCCTTTTATTAACAGCTTTATTAAAGTATAATTTACATATTATATATTTAATAATTTTAAGTATATGGTTTGATGGACTTTAGTAAATTTAGACTTGTGCAAACATTACTATAATCCAATTGTAGAACACTTCTGTCATTTCAAAAAAGTTTCTTAGTGCTCATTTCCATTCAATCACAACTCCCACCTCTAGCCCCAAACAACTAGTTATAGGGTCTTTGATGAGATAATTTTGCCTTTCCCAGGAGTTTTATGTAAATGAAATTATACAACATTTAGACTTTTTACAATGTATAGGCTTTTGTATCTAGCTTCTTTCTCTTAATAAAATGTTTTTGAGGTTCAGTCATATTGTTGCATGTCTCAGTAGATTCTTTTAATTGCTAAGTAGTATTTTATGAATATACTATATTTTGTTTATCCATTGATCAGTTGATACATAGATTGTTTTCAGCATTCATCTATTATGAATAATGCATCCATGAACATACGGTTACAAGTCTCTGTGTGGACATGCATCTTTATATCTCTTTATATCCTGAGAATAAAAAGGCTGGTTTGTATACTGAACATATTTTTAATGTCTTAAGAAACTGCCAAATTATTTTCCAACATGGCTGTATCATTTTACATTTACATTAGCAATTTATAAGAGATCCAGTTACTCTATGGTCTCAGCAACATTTGGCATTGACTCTATTTCATTATAGCCATTCAGTGAGTGTGTAGTAGTATCTCATTGTGGTTTTAGTTTGCATTTTGCCTGGTGACTAATGTTGAACATCTTTTCATGTGTATTGTCATTCATGTGATTTTTGGCAAAGTATCTGTCAAATATTTCGCCCATGTTTTAGTTGAGTTGTCAGTCCTCTTACTGAGTTAAAGAATTCCTTAATAATTTGGGATACAACTTGCAAATAGTCCTCCCATTCTGTGGATTTGTTTCTCATTTTCTTAACGGTATACTTTAAAGAGCAAAAGCTTTTACTTTTCATGAAGTCAATTTACCAGGCTTTTCCTTTATGGGTCATGTTTTTGTGTCCTATTTAAGAAATTTTGGGTTGACTCAATGTAAAAAAAATTTATCCATTTTTTTCTTAAAGTTTTACAATTAAACATTTACATTTAGATCCATGAAATAATTTGAATTAATTTTGTACATGGTATGAGTTAAGCATCTAAGTTCTTTCATTTTTATTTTTTGACACATAGATATCCAAATGTTCCATTAACATTTGTTGAAATTGCTATCCTTTCCCCATTGAATTACCCAAGCAGCTATGCAAAAATGTGGTTGACCCCATAGCTAACATCATATTCAATAATGAAAGACTGAGATCTAAGATTGGACATAATATAAAAATGCCCACATATTAGCCAGAGCAAGTAATCAAGAAAAAGTAAGTAAAAGTCTCCCAAATTACAAAATTGACTTTCTTTACTTGCAGATGATATGATTCTATATGTGGAAAATCCAAACAAATTCACAAGAAAGCTGCTAGAGCTAGTAAACAAATTCAGCAATGTTCTATGTTACAAGATCAACACACAAAATTAGCTGTGTTTCTATAAGCCAGCAATGAACAATTTGAAAAAGAAATTAAGAAAGCAATTTCACTTATAATGCATCAAAAATTTAACCAAGGAGATGAAGACTTGTACATTATCTGTTTTCTGTGTTTCCAGGAAACCTATAGTATAATTATGCAATGTTATTGCTATGCACTGTCCCTTTTGTGCTTAGCCATGTGCTCTCCAGTGTCTCATGAGTTTCATGCAGGATCTGTGTGTGATCACTCTTCTATTAGGATACTAAGATGGAAGTAATTTTCCCATTAGTATATATTATCTGTGGTAATAAATATATTACTTATTGCCAAATAAGCCATTTATAATTCTTGGGATGTAAGAATCAAGGATGCCTTCCAGCACACTGGAGGGTAGAGGAAATAAAGGTGATATTTATTGAACAATTACTTTATACACACATACACACACACACACCCCTTATCTTCAAAATAACCCTGACAGGGAGACATTATCATTCTCTTAATATAAATGAGAAAAGGTTCAGGGAGTCCAATCAATATTTGACTATAATCATACAACTACCAAAGTTCCAAAGCTGGAGATTCAAGCTCGTGGTTCCCAAAGAGATGGATCTAGTCACAATATTATACTCTCATTCCATAGAAAAGAGTCTGGCATATGCAAAGACCATTCTTGGCAATTTTGATGAATGAATATGTGAACATTTTTTAGGAATTCTACTTCAAGCACATAAAAGTTCAAGTTCTCTCATGCTCAAGATTTAATAATATTCTCAAAAGTGTTGGTAAGTCGTCTAAACCTTCTGGCTTATGAAAATTTCAACTTAAATACCAAAGAGGTACTATTTATTTATGCTGTGGAGTCAGACAAGATTGTGGTTGACATGGTCATAGCAAGTAATCAGCTTAAATGTTTGGAAAGAGCCTCTGTGTGTGAAGAACTTTTGTTGCCAAGGAAATTTTCATGTAATGCAAATCATTTTCTACACCCTTTGACATGGGAGTGAAACATCTATCTCTCTTTCATTTTCATTCATCCCCAAAGCATTTTGCTGCCTTAGAAAATCATCTGAAGGTCAGTTTTGATTGCTCTAACTCTGAAATCTGTTGTGTTCCTGATAGCATGCAGAGTTTTAGATGAAATCACTAATATTCACTAAAAAATGTTAAATTACCATGAATTGCAAGGTTCTTTGAGAGTGCCGTAAATGAGGCAGTTTATGATATTTGTGGCTCCACCAAGAAACAACAGGATTTAAAACCCTAAATTAAAATCCACTGAAAGGGTCAAATGCATTGTCAGTGTTCAACCGATCAAAGTGACCATATCAAATATGGAAAATCCATGAATTCAAAAATGTAAGGTGCTATTCGGAAATAATTCTTTTCTCATGTGTCATTATGAGATTGTTGCTACTCTTTTCCTACGTCTAAATAGGCATATAGACTGTTGGAATGTTAATAGAACAATGCAAATTCCAAAGAAGAAAAAGACAAAAGGAGAGCAGTGAGTATATATCTAGTTTGAATATTTTAAAACATATGATGTAAATATTATCTGCCTTAGGATCAGACTTTGTCTTTAGGAAGCCTATTCATAATACATGGAATTTTATATATTTTACATTCAGTGCTGTGTAGAATAAAACAACTTTTTCTCCGTTTTCACACCACCATCAACATAGACTACTTTGGTGAACAACCAATTCTGCAGCATTAATATCCTACAATCCAGTTCAACTCTTGCGCTATATACCTGGAAGTAGTGGCAGATTCCACAGGTGAGGGCTCAGTCCCCAAGGCTGCCCCCAACTTCTAACACCAATCACAAGCTCCAGGTTATTTTGCCTGTGCTTGTAACCCACTGGCTATAAATTGGGGCTCCTATGACTCCCTCCTTGGGTTCAATTAATTCAGCAGATCAGCTCACAGAGCTCAGGAAGCACTTATTTTTACTGATTTATGATACAGGATGTTACAAAGATACAGATGAAGCAATGCATAGGACAAGACACACGGAAAGGGGAGCTGAGCTTCCATGTCTTCTCTAGGTGTCGCACCCTCTAGGAACTTCCACGTGTTAAACTACCTAGAGCTCTCCCTGTACCCCCACCACCCCCGCCACCCCAAACACCCATTTTTTTTTTTTTTTTTTTTTTTGAGACAGAGTCTCGCTCTGTCACCAGGCTGGAATGCAGTGGCGATCTTGGCTCACTGCAACCTCCGACTCCCGCATTCAAGCGATTCTCCTGCCTCAGCCTGCCGAGTAGCTGGGATTACAGGTGTGTGCCACCATGTCCGGCTAATTTTTGTATTTTTAGTAGAGACGGGGTTTCACCATGTTGGCCAGGATGGTCTCGATCTCCTGACTTCGTGATCCACCTGCCTCGACCCTTTATAGCAACTTCATTGGATAGGCATGACTGAAGCATGGATGTGGCAGACTACCAAAATTACTACTTGAGACCATCACTACAACAGTTACTACTGTTACTACTTGAGACTGTCATTACAAGAATGAATGAAGGGGGATGAAAGCAGAAATGAAAACTTAAAACAAAAATAACTATTTTACAGGAAGTGTTACATGGGGAAGAAAAAGAGGGGTCCCTGCTTCTTGTGAGCAAGGGCAGCTGCCTGAGCTTCTTCAGCCCTTCGTATTTATTGGGTAGAAAGAGCAGGGAGGAGGAGGTAATGATTGGTCAGCTGCTTGATGGATCACAGGGTCATATTATTACTAACAGGCTTCAGATTTGCCTAATCACAAGAAACACTTGTGCCTGGGTCATGACTGCCTTCAGCATTCCTTCTGGGTGCAGACACAGTTTGTCAGCTTGCCAACATCCTGCTTTCATGAGAACAGTTTGCTGTTTACTCATATAGCCTCCAGTGGTATACTGAGTTGATCACGACCCTCATTCTTTCGGCCTTCAACACATGGACAACTTTGTAGACACGTGATTTAAAAAAAAAAAAAAAAAAGGAGTATGATTTCATACTAATCGACTGAGTGGGGAAACCCAGCAAGGCTGCCTATTCAGAGTCTTCTTGGCCTCTCTCTGCAGTATTCATTCCTCCAGGGCATGGGGCAGGACCCCGTCTAAAATGAGGGTCTCATGACCCACAATCAGACAAGGTAGGTCAGAGAATTTCCTTATGGCTGGCTGTAAGACAGAAAGGTAGAGGAACATTAGAGTATATTTTTAGTTTCTCTGGCCTGCCTTGGGGAGAAAAAGGAACAGGTAGAAGCAGAACAGAACAGACAGACCCTATTTTCTGAGGCCTACTTCTGAAGCCTAAAGCTCCCCAATATTGTAACAAAAGACTGTCCTTCACCTGTATCACTCTTAAATTGTTCTGAAGCTGCTTCAGGACCCTTGGATAAAAGACCAATACTTCAACAAAAGATAGGCTTACTGTGTTAGTCACCAAAGAAATAACAAAGGCTATGGAAGTTATGAGCCAGGAACCATGGACAAAAACGTGTGTGCGTGTGTTTGCGTGTGTGTGTGTGGCGTATAAATATCAAAGTGCTCTTGAAATCCTGTCTTAAAATGTAATAATTTGATCATATTATATCTTTTAGACAGAGTTCATATATTATATCTGTTAAACAGAGTTCATCACTCATGGGTCCTGGTGAATTAGCAATAGCTCTGAGGTGGAAGTCTTTGCTTAGTTTGCAGAATAACTTCACTTTACTGTTCCCTACTTTTCCACTTTGCTCTGTCCTCCAAGATTCTATGCGGTTTGCATCAGCAGCCTCCATTGCCCTCTGGCCTTCAGTTAGTTGATTTCAGCTGCTAGGAGGGACCCACCAAACATCTGGAGGGCAGGTGGAAAAGGAAGTCAGAATATTTAATTCCCCACTCTCTGTGTCCATGTAGAAGCAACCTCAAGCTAACTGCATCCCTCCATGAGTGGTCATAGCTCCTGTCAGGTGATGCTCTTCATTCAGTCCTTTCTGTCCCTGAGTTCTGTCCCCATTTAAGCTAGAGATAGTGTGCAGAGAAGAGTTAACATAGCAAGACTGACTGCTTATTTTTAGAAAGACCTGCTTACAAAGTTGGCCTTTGGCTGGCATCTGGATCCCCACCATCCCCAGAACTGATAAGAGAGGACCACTGCACTTAAACATTTGTACAAAGTATGGTTTATGCTTAACACCTGCTTTCCTTGTGGGGGTCTTAAATTTGGGTAAATGCCAGATAGAGGCTGCTCATAGGAACAGCCCCCAATAAAAACGCTGTGCACTGAATTTCTAAGGAGCTTCCCTGATTAGCAACACATCACACACGTTTTTATAATGCATTGCTGGGGGAATTAGGCCCATTCTATCTCTACTGGAAGAGAATTCTTGGAAGCTTGTGCTTGGTTTCCCCTGGACTTCATTGATATGCCTTTTCCCTTTGTTGATGAATTCAGTAACATTTCATTGTAATAAATTTTAGCCATGAGTAGGACTATATGATGAGTCCTTGAGTCTTCCTAGTGAATCATTAGACCCAGGGTTCAGGGTTGGCTTGAGAAACTCTGACATAAATAGCAAAAGAGCTCTGCGGTTCTATACCTGACAGTACTGCACCATCTCTTTTGCCCACCCTTTTGAAAGTAGTTCCTTTATTAAGTTCTCCCCAAGTTACTTTTTTTGAGTGTGCTTTCTTTTAGTGAGGCTTCTAGTGACTGTAGATATTTCATATAAAAATATTAATTATTTGATGGATTCTTTTCTGTACATTATATTTATATATTTCTTAACAAAAAGATGAATGGTTTAAAAGGAAGGTAACACAGCAACCTGTACCCTTGACATCTTATTTAACCAGTGTGTTTGATTAGGTTGTGCTTCTTTAAATGGATGGGGGATTGAGCATCTTGTTTAAACTGGAAAGTAGTACATAAACTGGTGGTTGATTGTCCTTAAAAAGATTTAGCTGTTGTTTTTCTCCTTTACCTTTGTGTATTCTGGGGGAAAAAAGAAAACTCACTCTCAAAAGTAGGGAGACTAAGAAAAATTTACAGTGACAGAACACAATGTTTTCATGGTATATATTTATATTATAGAAAACATCACTTAAGTAGTTAGATGAATGTTCTTATTTCTTATGTGCCAGATAAGCAATCGTATTACATCTTAAAAACACCTCTAACAGGTGATGGTATATTCATATAGTATATTCAAATTGTTTCTTGATAATATTTAGATTATTTAACATCCATAACTATTTATATCACCAAATATTATTCTTTCTTTTACACTGTGCTCTCTGAAGCAAGATAAAGAATTGTGCTTAATGGAATGGAAAGCTTCCTCTCAAAAACCCAAAGATTATGTACTTAAATTTCAAGTTTCAATGGAACTTATGTCAACTTTTAAATTAACTATGTAAAAAATAAATGTTGTGCATCCTTGGATGGTTTCTCAAAAAAAAAAATGCAAAGAAAGAAATGCTTAATGTAAACTATTGTGGTTTTTTACCCCCATCTATATTTATGCCAGCTGCTTTGACCTAAAAAGTTTTTTTATGCTTATAGATAAAAAGCTTTGTTTTCGAGAACTCATGAACCCTTTGTTTATTAATGTCTTGGTAAACCACATGTCTTCTTGATAAAGCCATTCTGAATCAGAAAGACCTCTTTGCTGGATATCTTACTTCAGTTTGCTTTTCTGTTTATTGATTGCTTTGCTAACAAATGCTCTCTTCATTGTAATTTAGCTCCATTCCAGCAACCTCCGCCCAGAGGACAAGTTCAAAGTTCTTCTGCTATCAATCTCTCCTGGAGTCCACCTGATTCTCCAAATGCCCACTGGCTTACTTACAGTTTACTCAGGGATGGTTTTGAAATCTACACAACAGAGGATCAATACCCATACAGTGAGTTTAAAGGTTTGGTAATAGAAATAAATATTCTGAGAATTGACACATTAGTTAAGTTCTTTGGCATTGAGGATAAATGCTGTTGTGGTTTCCTCTGTCTGGCACAGAGTGTTTCAAACAGAGAGAGATTTACAAATTTCACTAGTAATCAAAGAAATACAATAAAAATGAGATGCTTATTATCTGATAAATACTAATGCTTATCAAATTCTCAAAGATGAAAAAAAATGACCCCATCAAGAATTGATGGGAATGTGGGGAAGCTGAAACTTTTATAAACTGCTGAGGTGTCTGTGTGAGTTCATTAGTACAACTTTTCATGTACAATAATTTGTTAAAATCTATGAAAAATCTTTCCTTTTAACATAACATTTGACTTAGCAAACCTATTTTAGGAAGTTTATCTCAAGTGAATAGTCATTAAGTGGACACACAAGATGTCCATACCTATCCTATTTGTAATATCAAAATATTGAAAATGATTCAGATGTTCAACAATGTTTCAGTAAATTATAGTATATGGCATAACAGAATCCTGGTACATTGTTAAATAAATTATAGGCTATGATAGCATATAAACTGATATCTTAGTTCACATATCAATAAATGGAAAATGTTCATGACATATTGTTTAAGGCAGGGGTACCCAATCCCCAGGCTGTGGACAAGTACTGGTCCGTGACCTGTTAGGAACAGGGCCACACAGCAGGAGGTGAGCAGCAGGCCGGCGACATTACCACCTGAGCCCTGCCTCCTGTCAGTTCTGTGGCGGCATGAGATTCTCATAGGAACAGGAACCCTATTGTGAACTGTGCACGCGAGGAATCTAGGTTGCACGCTCCTTACGAGAATCTAATAATAAATATAATGCGCTTGAATCATGCCAAAACCATCCCTCCTCTCCTTTCCATCCTAGGTCCATGGAAAAACTGTTTTCTATGAAACCAGTCCCTGGGGCCAAAAAAGTTGGGGACCACTGGTTTAAAGTCAATACAGTTATTAAAATAATCTGAGAATTATACCATTTTAATTTACAAATACTGGAAGACATAATAAATAGATCTAGTTTTCTCTAATTGTAAATATTATAGAAAATGTATCAAATATTTCTATTATAATGAATTCAAGTTTTTTAATTCTCAGGTTAAAGAACTATTAAATCTGGAAGTGGAGTGCTAACACTCAAGCAAATAGTGTAATTTAATACACACATTGCTATTTCCGCAGAGATAGAACACAGCAACATAAACTTTTGAAAGAGGACGGATATA